>NW_027062856.1:0-82565 GCF_032884065.1 Artemia franciscana | reverse complement strand
GAATCTGATAGTGTGATTCTCGTTAAGAATCTATAGCTTCTAGGGGTTCTTTCCCCTATTTTCCAAAATAAGGCAAATTTTCTCAGGATCGTAAACTTTGATTGGCAAGACTAAGTTGATGAAACGTATATATTTAAAATCGGCATTAAAATTCGATTCTTTTGATGCAACTATTGGCATCAAAATTCAGTTTTTTAGAGTTTCGGTTACTATTGAGCCGGGTCGCTCCTTACCACAAACTGTTTGATCGTCTCTCACGAAACGATTGGAGCAATACGCCTACAACACTTGTTAAAACTTTAGATAAATATTCTTCTTCTTGTTTTTGCAATAGTAGTAATGCTGATGGTGAATATTGAGGTTGAGTTTGATCAATGAAACTTAATTTTAGCGGTCTTTCACGGTAGGTTTTATGCTTGTCGACATGTCGAAGGGCATTTTGAAGCAAAGTTAATGTTTTGTCGCCGGCACTTGTCTCATTGTTGGTAATATTAACAAGATTATCTTCACAGTGCTGTTTTGGTGAATAAGCAAGTTCTGTTGGTGTCAATTTGTAAGGTTTAAGTATTTTCTAGAGAATGCTATTTACAAGACCAGTGATTATTGGCAGTAACAGTGAAAAGAAACTACCACCCACTCGAACAAGCCTTTAAAAAAAAATAGTTTCCCTTATTTCTGCAAGCCAGTTGCTTAGCTACCAGTTGCTTCCCTTATTTCTGTTGCTTAACTACTTCTGGCAGTTGAACATTGCCTTAAGTCAAATTTAAACAGACATGAGATAGGATATTAATGAATTCATTGTCAATGCAGTTTTTGAGTAAAGCCTTCCTAAGCCGTAGCTGTGAATTACCAAGGACGGAAAATAAGTACCTGTTTTCATGTAGTTTCTCCAGTGTCATGATGGTAACTAATGACCTTTTTTACTGTTCACGGGCAGATATACGGTAATTTTCATTGTCACAAATATCCTTGACCCCACGTAAATCTTTGGGTGTGTCTTGATTGAGATCCAATGGAACGTGACCATTGGGTTTATTTATAGCTTGATTGTTTCCATAACTAGAAATTCCGGTTTACCGGTATATATTTGTTTGTTTAAAGTTATTAGAGAACTTGAATTACGAACAACGCTATAAAAATAGAAAATTAAAAGTGATGAGATCGGACTGTAAATAACTGTAACGTCTCCAGAAACCAGTCTTAAATGGATTCAGTCAAATCATCAATAATAAACCACGTGTTTGGACTTTCATTAAACATGTCTAGTACCCGTATGAATTTTATAACTGGTGTAATAGTCTTTATTTTATCATAGGATTCTTTCAAAGCACTATGGCAATAATAGACATTTTTTTGATTTTCTATAAACATTTTATCACGATTTTGAATTATTCTCGTTAAAAGTGTTGGTTGGCCAAACATTGAAGGTCCGGAAAGAAATAATCTTAATGGACTTTTAAATTGATACATATTACTCATCTCGCTTTCAAAATACAATTGACCGAATCTAACCTAACCCCAGTGGGTTGAATAAATATCATAAATAAAAAAAATAAAATACATTTTCCTCTAATGTAAATAAATACAATATAAATTTTTAAAACACTCAAACATATTTGCATAGTCACTTAAAAAGCATTAGGGCATACTCACGTGGGCAGTGGAAAAAAAATCATAAAATAGGCACTTAAAAAGGCGCTTAGGAAATGCCCTTCCCCCGCAGGTCAGGGGTGGCCACCTGGAATGCGCAGCACCCACTGCAACCACCCAAGGGTGGGACCAGACTGGAACCAGTTGATGCGAGGCCAAGAAAAATAATAATATAATATTGAACGCTTTTTAAAACAACGATTCCGCCTTGCTAAAAGAAAATAATTAAATTAAACATATAAAAACCCTACATATAAAAACACTGCTGAGCTCGAGACTGATGGAGACTGTTGGGATAGAAAAAAGGGTCCCTCCTCTCATCAAATTGTGAACTTTCTCCAGACCGAGACGTTGTGTGTCTCAATGTGAAATAAGGTAATGGGCGTGTAGTAGTACTCGCACACCGTCCGCGCACACATAGACTTAGTCCGATATGGCTGACATGGCATTTTTCTCAACTCTATCTGTATAAGTTTCTGTATTTTAAAGAGCGAATCGCCATGACCTTCACTCTTGAAATTAAATTATTTTTACACAGTTTCTATAAACACTATGTCAAAATTTTCCTTTAAATAGTGTTTAGGCACCCCTTGCAGATAATTTTGATATCATCATTGTGCATTTGCACACACTACATTTAAAAGTTAAAACAGAAAATCTTTGGATAATTTGAAAAATGGTGATTGCATTAGCGCTCGAATGGACCATACAAACTAGGATGAGTCCATTTATTTAAGCGCCAGGCTCCAAATAAGTTGTTATTTTTAAAATCCAAGACGGAGAGCGACTTGATATACAATGGTGTGATTGTAGGTCAAAGGGTGTACTGTGTGCAAATCCGCAATGAGGATATCATAATTGTCTGCAAGAGGGTGCCTAAACACTACATATTAAACCATTGTTAAGAGTTATCCATTTCTGGGGAAGTGCTAATTTTTTTTTTTTTTAAGCACACCCTGAAGAATGTATTTTTAGATACCTCTTTGTCATTAGCCACGTCCCAATATTTACTAAGCTGCAGTTATCCTTTATATCCCTATAAACTGTCAGTCCACTGCTTATAATAATTCCTGATTAAAATATGTTATGTCTTTTTTCTATATGTGTTCTAGCTGTTCAATTGGAAACGGTTTTCACTACAAATAATTAATGCCACGGCCCCGTGTACCTACAAAATTTGTAACGCTATTACTCTTTTATATATCTCGAGATAATTTCAAAAACAAACTAGGTTCCACGTTTCTATGGTATTTGTGAAAAAATATTTAGTGAAATGTCTACCAAATTGACGTACTCTGAAAACTCCATGGATACTTAATTGTGTTTTCTTATAATTAGTCTCCCAGTGTTATTTTAATTAAAGTGATATCTTAAAAACCTTAAAAGTTTTTTTAATTTGGCCAATTGGCTGTAAATAAAAACTGGAGCAAAGTGCAACTCGCAATAAAATCAATAGATTCGAATTCTTGGGGGATAACTTTTTCTAATTTTCAATTACAAAAAAACTGTATTAGTTTGGTCAAAACAGAAATGTGCAAATGGTTTCACTTGTGATAGCTGCTTAAAGTCTGTCTTCGCTTACAAGCATTATTTCGCTCCATTTTAAGTTTTAATGTCACTCTTAACTTTTATTTCCTTATTATTTTTAATTTAATGACAAATATAAACCAAACTGTTCATACATATCACTTTCCAGCAAAACCCAAGTGACAATTAAGCTGTTTAGGGGGTCTGAAAGGTAAATGTAAAAAAAATATGATTAGGTTGAAACTTACAGAACAATTCGACTGGGAGAGAATACCTCAAAGAAGATGTAAAGATTGAAATAAAATAATGTACTAACTCTTGACTCAAGAACATATAGAAAAAATCCAATTTCCTTCATTTGGGATGACAACAAAAATTGAAGGGGAAGATTTTTAGAGGTGACCAAATGCCAGAGCTGCCAACCAAAGCGAGTGGAGGAAGTTTACACTGGCTAATACTCGGAAGGGCCTAAGGCTAGGGCACTCTTAAGGACTTCTTATTAAGCTGAAATTTAAAGTTCATCATGGTAAGATTATTTCTCATTCTCTATGTCGAAAAATGTTTTCCATATAAAATCGATATATCGATATCGATATATTTACTATTTTTAAACGTAACAAATATCATAGATAGATGTTCAAAAAAGTAAAACAGGAAAATAGGGAGCCAGTCCCCTTTAATTCAGCTACTCTGGCAATTGAAAACGAAACTTTACCACAATTCCACACATCTTGAAACTAAGCGAAAAACGTGGAAAAATTAAATGAAATATAATATCTCTGTTTCTCTCAAAACTGAACAAAAGTTGAATATTTTTTCAACTCGGTAAAGGATAAAACCGACCCTATACTGGGTAGTGGTCTTTACGGAGTCACGTGTTCATGTGGGAAGTTTTGCATTGGTAGGATCCATCAACAGCTGGGGGAACAATTGCATGAACGCAAAACTTCAATAGATAAGTCCCCTAGGTTAGAAAATAAAAATGACAGCTTTGATTCTGATTGGGCCCTCCTTATTTTTGAAAGCCCTGATCATTAGTTCTTTTTGAAGAGGTGCTTTAATATCTACTGTAACTAGCCTACGGCAATCTTTTAGAAATGCAATTCAGATTTAAAAATTATAAATAGAAATTTGGTTATAAATAGGGATATAGGAGATATTTCCTCGATTCCAATTTAAAATAACTTAATATTAAAAGATCCAATCAATATTTTTCCCCTGTCTAATTTAAGACAACCTGCCCTTGCATCTAATGAAAATCCAAGTTGCAGGCGGGCAAAATCTATTGTTAAGCAAAGAACATTTGTCAAGTCCAATTCGGGATTTGTCTTTCTTTGATTCAGCTTGTTTTTTTTTTTTTTAAGTTAAGTGTATTTTCTCTTCTTGTAGAGTTCACATGAAAATATTGGATTTTGTCTTTTTTTTTTAGCACTGAGGACGGTTTGGCGGAGGTTGATGTCGAGTTATTTGCTTTGTTTTTGTTTACATAGCTTCTTTTAGGCTATCAAATTCTCGTTTCTTCCGTTTCTTTTCTTTGTTTCATTCGTCTTCTATAAACGGATTTTCATTGTCGCTTGTCTCCTAACCACATACGATTTAAACCTTTGCTTGATACTATGACGTCATAACAAATTCAATAAAGCCACCCTGTGAAAAATACGAATTCTTTCTTGAATTCCCGACCTATTTAGATTGTTCTCGTGTCCTGTCATCGTTGTTCCTTCATATTTAGTCGGAGATTTTATTGTCCATTTTTGTTCATCTTTACCTCAAAAAGTTTTTTCACGTCTTTTGCTTTAGCAGTTTAGATTAATACATCATCTCTTTCAAGTTCTTTAAGTGTTATAGTTAACACATACTTCTTTTTAGTTTTCAACCGCAGATCAATTTTCAAAGTTCTACTTACAATTCAATGTGATTCCCACTGTCGTTTTTCCATGTCTTTTTCTTTAGCTGTTACGATGATCACTATAATTAGTTTTCTAATGATATTTATCTGTGCTAAATTTTCATCAATCAACCCATTAAAAATTTTAAATGACCTTAAATTAGAATTATCACCTTTGTGAAATTACTAACTTTAATTTCTTTCATGGCTTGTCTTTGGTCATTAGGAAAAACATAACGCCGAACCTTAATTTCCATAACAGAGGCTGATTTAGTACCAGATTCTTGGCTAATGTCGTTATAAGCTCCAATGCTATAATCTATAGCTATTTCATTGATTGGTGCTATTATAAAATGTTAAACATCGACTATTGCCCCGGCTTTTCTTTTGTCATTATGAAATACATATCACCAAAACTTTATGTTTTTTACAAAGGCATGATAAGCATTGATAACCTTATCCAGGCGTAAGTCCCAAATCCAAGTATCACAACTAGCATTTTTAATTTTGGCACCTTTTCACTCCACTGTCACTTATCTCCTAGCCCCATTTTTCTTTCTTCTTCATTTTGGATTTTCATTACTCACAGACAATTTGCCAATGGCTTTTGATCTAGCTGCCCTTGTTGATCCAGTATTACATGACGGTCGTGGTTTTAGATTTGCTAATTGTTCATGTGGTGGGACAAAAATTTATTTTTCTCCCAAGAAATTATAGTTAATATCTTTTGCTTTAGCAGTTTATATTCATGCATCATCTCTTTCAAGTTCTTAAGGAGGTATAGATAATATTTGTTTCCAAGTTTTCAATCACAGATCACTGTTCAAAATTCCGTTTACAATTCAATATGATTCTCACTGTAATTTTTTCCATGCCTTGCTCTTCAGCTGCTGCGAGTATTACTTTCAGTAGTTTTCTAATGATATATATCTGTGCTCTATTTTCAACAATCAACCCTTTAAATATTTTAAATGATCTTACATTAGAAGTAGTGCCTTTGTAAAATTACGTTTTTTTGTTATTGGAACCTTAACTTTTGCCTTTGGCTTGTCCTTGGCTTATCATTATGAAAAAAATCACGTCGGACCTTTTGTTATTTTTTTTTTTTTTTTAACAAAACAAAGGCTGATGCAGCATTAGGTTCTTGTCTTACGTCCTTTTAATTCTAATGTCGTTATTTATAGGAACTTCATTGCTTGATGCTTTTATAAAAAGTTGAATGTCAACTTTTGCCTTGGCTTGTATTTGATCATTATGACAAACACCAAGTCTAACCCCATTTTTCTTTATTCTTCGTTTTGGATCTTCATTACTTCAGACAGCTTTCCAATTCCTTTTGCTTTAGCAGCCCTTATTAGTCCAGTTTACATGACGGTCCACGTTTTAAATTTGTTACTTTTTCATTTTCGCTTTAAAATTTTGTTTTTTGGGTCTTGTCTGATTTGATAGTCCAGGTTGTTTATTTTCACCCCTTGTGAATTTTTGTGAATTATAGCGATAATGGTTGTGTCTGGGATTCCGGCATGGATTAGGTCATCAATGCCTAACATACCTGTGGTAAAAAAAAAATAATCACAAAAGACAAGCCAAAATAAAACGAACCAAACAAATTGAATATGATAGCAATGATGATTGGGTCTAAGATTTTTACATGGATAATTCATCAATACCTACCATACCTTTGAAAAAAAACTGGACTAGATAAATCGTTGGACGAAAAAGAAGACTTTGTCCCACCACCTTAACAATCAAAAGAAACAAATATTCGACGATATGTCTTTGACAATGACAAAAGACAAGCCGAGGCACAAGAAGAAGTTTTTGTTCCACCACCTGAACAATTAAAAGAAAGAAAGGTTGGGTAATATGTTTTTCATAATGCCAAAAGACAAGCCGAGGCAAAAGTCAAAGGTCAATTAAAAAAAAATTAATTTTACAAATGCATTACTTCTAATTTAAGGTCGATTTGGACGTCATGACATCAAGAAAAGGCACAAGTTGTCTGTGTTTAGAAGACACGTGACAATGAAAATCCATATATAGAAGCCTGCCACGTAGCGAGAGCCTTTTAAGGTGGGAGATTTTCTCAAGGAAAGAAGGGTTCTTTCTTTTCGGAGCCCAGCGGTGAACCCGCCGGGCTCCCGGTATTATATATATATATATATATATATATATATATATATATATATATATATATATATATATATATATATATATATATATATATATATATATATATATATATATATATACATACGAATGTTCCTAATATCGGGAAAGGAAGGAGAAAGCCCTCATTCCCTCTGAGGTCTTGTGTTGAAAGAACATAAGCTAGATATGACAGAAGATATTATATCTTGATAAATTTGCTAGCCTATAAGAATATTTTCACAGGATAAGCGGAGAAAAATTATGAATTTATTGCTCTATATAATTTATTTGATTAACTGCTACAAATTTCAAGATTTTCTTTTTGTTCTTTGGGGTAGGTTTTTCAGTACCTGAGTTTGTTCCGACTCTACTCTGAAAGTTGTCATGCCAAACTGAAAGCGCTCTAATAATGAGAATAAACAGCACTACTCCATTCTTGAATCTTTTTTATAAAGCTGGAAACTCTTTATGAAGCTTGTCAAACCTTCCAAAGAAAGTAATTTACCCGCAAGGAACAGCCCCCCCCCCCCATTCTGCAGAGTGCGTATTTATCTTTTTGAACCTCTTTTAAAATTTGTTATCTAGCCAGTCTGTAAAACTTTAAAAATGAAACAATAGGCAAAATAGGAATAGGATTTGTTAAAGGTTTGGTATAAATTAATTTAGAACTTAAAGGCTTGCGAGAGACTAATTTAGAAAAAAAAAATATAACTTTTCTAATCGATAACTAAAGCACGGTCTATTTAGAACAAAGACACCATAGTTCCACCAAGTAATGAAAAAAAGTAATGAAAACCAAGTAATGAAAATGAAAAAGACATGTATAAATGGAAGAATTAGTTGAAAACTAAAAAGCTTCAACACAAAGTCATGGTCCTAAGGCTGGTTATAGTCCTGTTATGAAGTTTTATATGCACTCAGTTTTGTTATGGTTGCCGAGTGCCTAGCGCTGGGTTCTACTAACATGTTTCAACCAGTTTCAACTATTAACGAATTTCTCTACGTTGCTGATTTCTACAAGCCGAAAGGAGTTTTATCTTTCTGAATGAATGAAAAATGTCTTATGAATTTAATGACAGAAACTGGGCTGAATGGACTTGTAAAACCAAATATTCACATAGAAGCTTCTTGTAACGTAGAGGGAAAATTAATATTCTATGTAAAAAAAATATTCGGTGTAGCAAAAATAGCTCAATAAAAATATTTTTAATCTTGTGAAATAAGATCATTGAAGTATCGCTATTTATTATCAAAAGCAATTATAATTATATTTGCCGAATAAAATCCTATAATTCTATATTCTTGATAATATGGCTAGATTTTCAGTTTTATCTTCACTCTGTGGGAAGTCCCAATTCTTTGCATTTATTAAGAGCGTTCATATTTTCAATAAAGGTTAAAGTGTAAGAGTTCTAGTTCTAGTGTACGGTTAGATTTTAAGTTTTGTCATCGCTCTGTGGGAAGTCCCAATCCATTGCATTTATTAAGAGTGTCAATATTTTCAATAAAGTTTGCGACAATTTAAATGTGCTCATAGGATTACTAGTGAAAAAAAAACCAAATTCGATCTCAGGCATATTTAAAGCTATTTTTGGTTGTTTAAGCCATTTTGCTCACCTTAATAAGCAAAACCCTATGAATAATTTCAAAAAGATTCTTAATGAATCTAGGAGGTCTTAGGTTGTAATTCTATACGAAAATTATAAGCTTTATGTAGTAATACTTTTTTCTAAGCATAATGAAAACGCTATTTAATAAATCTCTTCCAAACAGCATAAAAACTTTTTGAAATGAGTGGTTCGACAAATTTATTGCTAAAAGGCCATAATATCTCCAACTTATTCTTATCTGAAAGACCCTAGGCTGTCCTTGGTTCCTAATGGCAGTGTTCTGTCCAGGCCGTAATATTCCGGCCCAGGTTAGAGCCTATTAGTGCCTGAGCTTCAGTTAAGAATCATCCTGGAATGTTTGAAAGATTAAAATCAGACACTTCCAACGAAACCTTACTCTTTTCAAGCGTTAGATTTATGACAAGACATGATCAATCTGGTCTTCTGAAACTTTTGCACGATATTTTTTGGCTTAGTTTTTTGCAAAATTCGATTTACAACCTTCATCTATTATCACTTTATCCCTTTCGAAATATTCAAAATTTTATTTGAAGGTAATTTCTGTTGCAAAAGCTTTGAGTTCCATGGACTAGTAAACAATCTCCTTGAACCGCTTGAATCTAAAAGCTACTCACTTAAGTGAAGAAGTCTCAAGTAGTTGTAAGAGAAACAAACACTCTTGGACACTTAATTCCTTGAATTTAATTAAATAAAAAAAAAATATTTTTTAACTGCAAGTAAGGAGCGACATTAAAACTTAAAACGAACAGAAATTATCCCTTGTATGAAAGGGGTTGTCCCCTCCTCAACACCCCACTCTTTATAGTTGTCAGCGAGTTGTCAGTGAAGGTTTCAAAGGGTGAAACCTTCAAGTGAAGGTTGAGGGTTTTTATTGTATGAAAGGGGTTGTCCCCTCCTCAACACCCCACTCTTTATAGTTGTCAGCGCGTTGTCAGTGAAGGTTTCAAAGGGTGAAACCTTCAAGTGAAGGTTGAGGGTTTCTATTGTATGAAAGGGGTTGTCCCCTCCTCAACACCCCACTCTTTATAGTTGTCAGCGAGTTGTCAGTGAAGGTTTCAAAGGGTGAAACCTTCAAGTGAAGGTTGAGGGTTTTTATTGTATAAAAGGGGTTTTCCCCTCCTCAACACCCCACTCTTTATAGTTGTCAGCGAGTTTTCAGTGAAGGTTTCAATGGGTGAAACCCTCAAGTGAAGGTTGAGGGTTTCTATTGTATGAAAGGGGTTGTCCCCTCCTCAACACCCCACTCTTTATAGTTGTCAGCGAGTTGTCAGTGAAGGTTTCAAAGGGTGAAACCTTCAAGTGAAGGTTGAGGGTTTTTATTGTATGAAAGGGGTTTTCCCCTCCTCAACACCCCACTCTTTATAGTTGTCAGCAAGTTGTCAGTGAAAGTTTCAAAGGGTGAAACCTTCAAGTGAAGGTTGAGGGTTTTTATTGTATGAAAGGGGTTGTCCCCTCCTCAACACCCCACTCTTTATAGTTGTCAGCGAGTTGTCAGTGAAGGTTTCAAAGGGTGAAACCTTCAAGTGAAGGTTGAGAGTTTTTATTCAGTCGTTATTTATATGATTCTCAGAATTTGATTGCGTTTGGCCCACTTTGCATGCTACGATCCCCTCTCAGCTTCTGTTGCTCTCTCTTCCTCAAGGCCTTGCTCTTTACACTAAAGTTTGACTTTTTTCACAACTCTATTTTTTTTAAATAATAAAAACTTGGGCGTAAAGAGTTGGTCGCTGAGAAGGGGCCATCCCCTTCCCTGTATGGAATAATCACTGTTCATTTTAAGTTTTAATGTCGTTCTTTACTTTCAGTTAAAAAAAACTAGTTTTTTATTTCATCTTAAAGTAACTATTCGCAATGGCTTTTCTAACTGAAGAAAGATAAGAAAGCTTGTTGATCCTGAAAATCCTCAAAGCTCGATATAAGTAGCTCTTGACATCTTTAAAATTGGAATTTAGGTCAGAAGGTTTCGAAATGATAGGAAATTGTTTTCACAACATATTCCACATGAAGAACTACGAAATTCTTTTGGGATGGAATGGATTCCGGAATTTAATCAGGAAAATTAGCGGGGAAATTTTGCCTTGAGAGGAAATTATATCATGGAAACTGCAGCTAATTGCCGAAAATAATATCCAGAATCATTAAAAGATTTTTCTTTGTGTTGGCTTTTAAGGCTACACATTTCAAACCTTTCAGAGAGACAAATATAACAAAATGACTTCACCACACGACTAGTGAAAATTGAATGGAAGACCCGCGCTTTATTGCCAGTTGAATATTTGAAATGTATTCTAAAAAACACTTTAACTTAGAATGTATTCCAGTGGCCTTTGTTTCAGTGAATTTTGCTAGGATACTAAGAACGCTTCAATCTAATCAAACTGTTGAAACGTAAGCTTCAATGATCTTTACACTAGTTTATAACCCAGATCTTAAAAGTTGATTTCAAACTTTGAAAATAGTAACAATTCCACCTCAATAACATAAAGATCTTCTTTTTCGCAAAAAATTAGTGTTTCTGATCACAGCCTTTCTTACTTTAAGTTTTCATTTACATATCATACTTCAAATAGTCCTATAAACGAAGTTACAATTTCTATTGGTGTATTTCTCTCTCTCTCTCTCTCTCTCTCTCTCTTTCTCTCTTTCTCTCTCTTTCACTCTCTTTCACTAAACATATTTCTCTCCCTATTTTTTCTCCCTTTCCTATTGCCTTTGGAAAGCTTTATTCTACTTTTTCAGATCATTCTGTTCTTTACCTTCCTGGGTTTTACTCTATTTTTAGGATTAAGCATTTTAGTGATATTTTAGTGATTAGCATTTTAGTGATAAGCATTTTAGTGATTGGTTTATCTCTATTTTTGCAAACATCTTCTCTGTCTTCCTCTTTGGTATAGGAATAGAAAGACAATAAATGAATTTTTCCTTCCGAATATTATTGGGAAGCAGACTGGTTTACACATAGGCTTTCGGAATCAGTTTGCGTCTGTCACCTCACCATGGTTTGATCCATTCGATGTATTAATTTTATTTATTTAATGCTATTGTTCTTTCACTTTCATTGGTGATTCATGCTTCTTTTATTCAGTGCTACTACACACGTTCAAATCTGGTTGACGCACGCTTTTTCTCACTTAAATATTCAAGTTCAATCTATACTCTACACAAAATTGACAATAATCGAGAATGGAGTCAAAATGAATTTTAGGAACGCTACAATATTCAAATTTGGTTGACGTACGATTTGTCTCACTTAAATATTCAAGTTCAATCTATATTGCACATAAAATTGACAATAATCGAAAAATAAATCAGAATAAGTTTTAGAAAATGCTATAATGTTCAAATCTTTCTCTACGCACGCTCTGACCCCCCCCCCCTGTAGTATTCAACTTCAATCTGTATTTGTACGTCAAATTCAATATATTCGAAAGCGGAGTCAAAATGAACTTTAGGATATGTTATAACGTTCAAATATGGTTGACGCATGCTTTTCCTCACTTAAGTATTCAAATTCGATCTGTATTGCAGACAAAATCGCTAAACATGGAAAATGGAATCAAAATTAATTTTATTGTTTTTAAATTGTTTGTGTTTTTGTTTTTTGTGTTTTGTGTTTTTGTGTTTTTAAATTGTTTTGGGAGGAAGAATCTGGTCTACGCTTAAATTACTGGAACAATAAGACAGTCTGCTTTTTACAACATAGCTGTAAAGATACCGGCTACTATGATTATAAACCTACTTGCTTTTATTTGGCTATTACAGAAAGTAATTCTTCGTATGAGAATATCGTATGTGATATTGTTTCAAATAATAAAATTGAAACATGTGAATTTTATAATATGAATCAAACTAATATTATTGACTTTACAAGGAGATATAAAAAATGATGTTATATTGTATTGTAAACCAAATGACTCTGACTTTGCAACCCGAGATAGGTAAAAGTTCTGACGAGAGTCCTGCAACCCGAGATAGGTACAAGTTCGAGTCCTGACGAGTCCTGACGAGCTGCCACCACTTGCCATTACTGTTGGTATCCTATTCATAGAATAAGAAATCTACAGAATGGAGACTCTTTTGTGCGTACAAGTTCTGCTAAAATACAAATTCACAAACACTTTTAAATCATTCCACTCTTAGGGCACAGAAATTTATATTATAAAGGTAGGAAAGAATGTTTTCAACTAGAAAGACGTTTAATCGAAGATTGTCTACATAAATGCTGCAAAGTTCACTCTCAATATATCCGCGATATGGAAAAATAAATTTTTCCATAAGAAAAAATATAGAAAAATATAGAAAAAAATATTGAAAAAAATAGGAAATGCTATAATGTTCAAATCTTTCTCTATGCACGCTCTGACCCTCCCCTCCCTGCTGTATTCAACTTCAATCTGTATTTCTACGTTAAATTCAATATAATCGAAAGCGGAGTCAAAATGAACTTTAGGATATGCTATAACGTTCAAATATGGTTGACGCTTGCTTTTTCTCACTTAAGTATTCAAATTCGATCTGTATTGCAGACAAAATCGCTAAAAATAGAAAATGGAATCAAATTAATTTTAGAAAATGCTATAGCGTTCAAAAATGGGTTGTTATACGCTTTTTACCACATAAATATTCAAGTTCAATATCTATTACACATAAAATTGACAAAATAAAATGTAGTATAAAAATGAATTTTAGAAAATGCTATAACGGTAAATTGTGGTTAACAGACGTTTAGTCTCACTTAAATATTCAAGTTCAATCTGTATTACACACAATATTAAAAAAAAAAAATCAAAAATAGAATCAAAATGAATTTTAGGAAAATGCTGTAACGTTCGAATTTGATTGTCGATACGCTTTGTCTCACTTAAATATTCAAGTTCAATTTATATTACACACAATATTAAAAAAAAATCAAAAATAGAATCAAAATAAATTTTTGGAAAATGCTGTAACGTTCGAATTTGATTGTCGATATGCATTGTCTCACTTAAATATTCAAGTTCAATTTATATTACAGACAATATTTAAAAAAAAATCTAAAATAGAATCAAAATAAATTTTAGGAAAATGCTGTAACGTTCAAATTTGGTTGACGTACGCTTTGTCTCACTTGAATATTCAAGTTCATTCTGTATTGTATACAAAATTGCTAAAAATCGAAAATGAAACAGCGAGGTATTCAATTGTCGTTCTTTTCCATGGTATTATAATGTCATTAAGAAAAATAAACTGTAGCCTACCAAATATCTAAAAAAAAACCTCTGGTCTTGGTTTCATCTCTTAGCGTGAACAGCTAGGCGTTCAGTAGTCATTCTTTCCCATAGTATTAGGATGTCAATAAGAAAAATAAACCCTGGTCTAGGAAAAATCTCAAAAAAAAAATTCTGGTCTCGGTTTTACCTCTTAGCGTAAACAACAAGGCATTCAATAGCCGTTCCTTCCCATTGTATTAGAAGGTAATTAAGAAAAATTAAACTCAGGCCTAAGAAACATTTTCAAAAAAATTAAAAAAAATTGTAGTTAAAAAAAAGGGGGGAGCAAAAGTTTGGGGGAAGGATATTGGGTGCCTTTGGAGGTGGTACATGGATGGCAATAAGTTTCCTCTAAAGAATACCATAGCCATTTATTCATTTGTGACATAAGTTCGCTCGTTTACCTTATTCAAGCACATTTCATAAGAAAAAAGGGGTAGCAGATTTGTCACTTTTTGATTCACTAAAATTCGGTTCTACTATAAAAAGCGTCCAATTTACTTAACCCAAGAGCGTGTCATAATCATGTCAATTTAAAAATTTTTCAATTTCTCTCCATTTGCCCTTTATATATCACAATCTTTAGAGCCTCAGGCGTAAAGTATTTGTAAATTGCGGACATTACTGAAAGGAACTTTCAGTTTCTTTCGAACTAAGTTTACGGAAAGAAACACGTTTTAAATATTTTCTCTTGTATAGAATGAATATATGACTTTCAAGAATGAATATAAGCACATATTTCAAACTACTATTCCACATTCATATATTTTTTTTCACTAGTCTTTGCTATGATGGTATTTTTTATTTGATATTATGAAAAATGGGAAAACACAGCCCAAAGCAAGGATTGTTTTCAGTAAAGTACAAGTCATATTCCGGTCTTTAGATGGCACGGAAATGTCAGCCCTACTACTTTAAGTTTTTGTGTGTTTTGAGTTTGGCTGGAATTCTTATTATAATTTTTTTTTTTTTTATTTCCTTTTGGATGGTGATTTTAGGTAGTTTTATACTAGGAAAAAATTTTACTTTATTTCCATTCATCCTAAATTTATTTTAGCCCTTTATTTTCTTTGAAATATTTCATTCGTGGAAAGGTTTTTTTAATTAATATGAATAAAGATGAAGCGTGTAATTTCAATGCTGAGAGATAAAAGCTCCCCTCTTATTGCGGAAACAGTTTCGCTTGGATAAAAATACTGCGTTTCGAAAAGTAAACACGCTGAAGAGCTTTTCTTCCTAGCGTGGAAAAAGTCAAGCTTCAAACAGATCGGAGTAACAAATTGTAAATAAAGAGTGACTCGGCCCAATAGTAACCGAAGTTCTAAAATAACGGAATTTAGATAACAATACCAAGGAAGTGAATTATTTTGCTGATTCAAAATATAATAAAAAAGTTAAGTTTAAATTTACCCTTAAAAATATGACCCTGAGGGAGTTCACCCGACTTTATAAATAAAAAGGAAAAACCCCAAAAAAGTCAAGTGATCTTAATGAAAACCACACCATTAGATTCAGCATATCAAAAAACCTATTGCAGAGGTTTAGGTTCCTATTTACTTAATGTAGAATGTTGTATTTTTTCAGAAGGAAGTTGACGGATGTATGCTTATTTATTTTGTTGTTGTTGTTTTTTGTCCAGGGGAGATCGTTTCAAATCAATGGTCCTAGAAGATCGGGAGAGGGGTCATATGAAAAGAAATGAAAAGTTCTAGGGTCCTTTTTTAGTTACTAAAAGGATATGATGGCAGCCAGCCTCCGTCCCACGGCCCATTCTCCCTAATAGCATTCAGTCAAAACTTTGAGATTGCAATTTGATTCAGCATAGTTGAAAGGTCCGATAACAATGTTTTCGGGGATGACATGGCCCCCATAGTCCCTGACGAAAGGACTGTAAGTTACACAATTTGCCCACTATTCACACATATTATTTGTTAATGGAGATTTTACCAACATTTTTGGAGATGGATCTTATGGGAAGGAATTTTCCACGGAGATATTATACACGCATGGGGGATTTCTGGAATGCTTTGAAAAGGGTTTAGAAATTAAATTAAAAAAAATAATTTTATGGAGTTTTATCAAAACTTGAACAAAAAAATTATTCTGTACACGACTAGGGCAATCTCCTCCCCATTCCCTCACTTTTTACGCTAATATTTGACTTTGTGTCCCAATTCTTTAAAACGACTCCTGAAACAAAATGGTAATTTAATTCGAATAAAAAGCTTTCTAAAATGCTAAAAACTTCAGGGTGAAGAATGATGGATTGCGGAGGGGGCAAGCCTCCCTCATATATAAATTAATTTCTGTTTGTTTTAAGTTTCAAGGTTTTTTTTACGTCCAACTGCACAAAAAAAATTTTTTTTCGTTTAATTTAGTTGCTTTAAAAAATCACGCTTGATAGAGTGGTAGCCCTCCTTGAATTTAGAATGACCGTAGGTAATCTATCAAAATCGAACAAAGTCTAAATAAAATAAGCTTTTTTCTAAATTAAAATTAAGAGCACTTGAAAAAAAGGACAGAAACTATTTTGTATTAGAGGAAACTTGTCCCCTTCCCACTTAACCCCTCGTTCTTTGTGCTAAAACTGACCTTTTTTCTCAATTTTATAAGAATGACTGCTCAAACACAAGGGCCTTTGAACGACATTCAAGCTGTTTAGACGTTTTGACAGAGAGGAAATGAGACAGCATTATTCTTATTCTTAAAACGTGATTGTCCTTGAAATATATATATATATATATATATATATATATATATATATATATATATATATATATATATATATATATATATATATATATATATATATATATATATATATATATATATGTGTGTGTGTATATATATATATTATTCTTATTCTCAAAACGTGATTGTCCTTGAAATATATATATATATATATATATATATATATATATATATATATATATATATATATATATATATATATATATATATATATATATATATATATATATATATATGTGTGTGTGTGTGTGTATATATATATATTATTCTTATTCTCAAAACGTGATTGTCCTTGAATATATATATATATATATATATATATATATATATATATATATATATATATATATATATATATATATATATATATATATATATATATATATATATATATATATATATATATATATATCATGAAAAGAGAAATCACCAATGCAACAGCACAAACACATAAAAAAAAATAAAAAAAAAATTAAAAAAAATAAAAAGAGACAGAAGGAGAAAAGGAAGACTGTTTTCCTAATATATATATATATATATATATATATATATATATATATATATATATATATATATATATATATATATATATATATATATATATATATATATATATATATATATATATATTTCTTTTTGTTTTAGTTGACAAAACATACGACAAATAAAAAATACTGCTTGCAATGAAAAGTGTTTGCAGTAAAGTGCAAATGACGTTCAGGTCTTTACAAACCTTAAGAGGTATTGGTCCCACTCCTGTTTGTTGTAATTTAGTTCGTTTTAACTATGACTTTGTTACTCATTGTATTTTCTGTTCTTTTTTAGTCTATTTATTCATAGATAGTAATTTGTGTTGGTTGTATGTTTCATACGAATTATCATTCTCATGTGATAATTATCTGCCTGTCTGTGGCATATAATAAATTATCTGCATGATAATTTATTTCTGCCTGTCTGTGGTTTAATATTGCTTTTTACTTTTCTAAAGTAGAAAAGTAAATAGATAAGTAAAAAAAGAAAGTAAGAAGAAAGAAAAAAGTAAATATAAAAGTAATTTCTTTAAATCAAAGTAAAGACCGACAGCTAACTTAAAACTACCATAAATGAAGGGGCTCGTACTTTCCTCTATCTTCGCTCTTTACTGTAAAGTTTTATAGGTCTTTCAAAATATATCTTTCTCCAATTCAACGGCTCTTGTGATTGAGCAGTCATTCTTAAGTATTTAGGATAAAGAGTCAAACCTTAGGGGTGGGAGTAAGGTGGGGAGCGGAAAGACTCTTTCAAATACAGAATAATCACCGATCGTTGTAAGTTTTTAACGCTTGTCTTTATTTTCATTAGAAGTTTTTTTTTTTTTTTTAATATGAAGCTAGACGAGATGCTGGTTGTTGAGTAAGAAATTTTCTACTCAGGCAAAGAGAAGATGGATGAAGCTTGAGCTGTCTTAACCGTCAGCAAACAAGCGAATCATGCGATGTTAGTGTCTGCTTAGGAACGAAAAGATGTACGAAGCCAGTTTTTCGAGCTACCTGTCAAATTGAAAACAATTACAATTTATGTTTCCACAAATGAGGCTGGTGTGGATGCAAAAAAAGATTTTCTAGATTTATTTAGATTATTGATACAGTACCTCAAAATGATGTTTTATTTGCATGTTGTGACTCCCTCACAATTCATTGTTATCAAATCCTCACTATGCGTCGTAATGGGTCCCTCTTGGTATCAGAAAGTATGTTTGACAAGAAGTATACTAAGCCGATGTTTGGAGAGAGACACTACTCAGTTCAGATCATGAATGGAAAATTTTTGGTCTACAGCACTGGTGTGATCACCTAGAAAAGGGACATCGGCGGCCTCATCAATCATTGCAGCCTTTATGCCTGTGCGGGAAGACCTAAATCTAAGTAAATTATTTGCTAAGTCTCCTCGCTTTTGGAAAAGCTATATGAAAGTAGTCTTCCTCAAATATAAAGCTAATCCTCTGCTTATTTTTGGGCACTGCATCTTTAAAAACAAATTAAATAAACAATGAATCGGAAAAATTATCCTTGTAGAAAAAAAACAATAATAAAAGTAATACAAGGGAAAGCTCGTTGTTGCAAAACTCAAGTAGAAGGAACTTTCTTATTCTCTTTAGACCAGATACAAATGGGTTTATCTCCCTGTGAGGTACTTACATGCTTTGCTTTTTTTAGAGAGAAGGGAAATTGGGAAACAGAAGCCGAAGTTTTATGTCCTCATCTAAGCGATAAAGGGACTTCATTACTTTTTAAGGACTCTTTTTTCAGGCTTGGTATCTACAAAAGTTTTAGATCTATTTGTGTTTTGAATCGATATATAAGTTGTTTTTTTTATTATATTTTATTTTATTGTATATGTATTTTCTGCCTATTAAACTTCTTAAGGCCGATCTTATTGTTGCAGCCTTTTTTTATCCGAAAATGTCTTTTTTTTTTGGGGGGGGGGGGGGGGTCTAGGGAAAACGATTTGCCTTTATTATTTTTTATTATCTTTATATAGCAAAGGTGCTTCGATTTTCAGCTTTACCTTCTCTTCTTTTCTCGTATTTCAATTGGAAGGAAAGTTGATTTCCTTCATCAATCCTTGACTAGGTCTTTTAGGGATTAAATTTTAGCCTTAACATCATCCTCAATTTTCAACTTGTTACACTAAGCCATTTTTATTTTAGTTAAAAATCCACTCATTACTCCCTGAAAATGTGAACTTGATCTCCTCTACTGTTCTTCAGACATTGTAGATACACCTTTCTGACAATACGAATAGGCATAGCTTCTTTTATTTAGTTCAACATTTACCAAAAAGTTGAACATCATAACTAAATGTCCCTAGGCATTCACAACATATTGCATATACGCTGTTTTGACAAAACGGATGCACCTAGTGTTTTTTCATTTGGTTGATTATCCCCTTAAAAAATCGCTAAGACTTAGTACCCTTAATCCTTCTTTAGGTAATAAAGATGCGTCTTTTTGACAATCTGGATGCAGAGAGCGTGTTTTGATTTAGTTTAACATCCCCCTTAGCCTTCAAAATAGTATCAGCTTAATACCACTAGTAATTCCTTAGATATTGTTGATACACCCTTTTGACAACCTGGAAGAAGATAATATCTTTTGGATGAGGTTGTTGAACATTCGTTGAACCATGTTGAACATTCCCTCAAATTTGATTTGAAACCTATAGCCGCATAGTTTTTATTCATTAGTTCAGTATTCCCCTCAACATGCCTTGAACTTTCACCTTAATAACTATAGTCATTCCTTCAATTCTGGGATACAGTATTGTGACTCAAATGAACATAGGATTTTTTTTTTCGTCTCAGCTCAACTTGCATTGAAAGTTGCATCTTAATGCCCTTAAATGTTCCTCATATATTAAAGATACGCCCTATTGACAACCCAACTGAATATTTGTCTTTTAATTTAGCTCACCACCCCCCTCAAATTTCCTGAATTGTTCAACTTAGTGCCCTCTACTGTTTCTAACACACGGTATGTATGTCCTTCGGATAACGTAGATATCCACAATACATTTTGATTTAGTTTAACGCCCCCTTAACATAACTTGGAAGTTCCAATTTAGCACCTCTAGCAGTTCCTGGTATTTCACAGGTATACCATTCTAACGACTTGAATGGGCCATGTGTCTTTTGATTTAGTTTTATGCCCTGCAAAAAATGTTCTAAAGGTTGTGCCTTAACACTATTAATCATTCGAAATATATAGCAGATATGGCAATTTGACAACCTTGATATATTTATTGTCTCTTGATTTAGTCCAACGTCCCCCTAAGCATATCCTGAAAGTTTCAGCTTATACAATTAGATTTTACTGAAATATTGCGGATTCGCCTTTCTGATAACAAGAATACATATAGCCTCTTTTGAATCCGTTCAACATCTCTCTAAAAAAAAAAAAAACCCAAAAGCTTTAATTTAGTACGTTTAGTTGTTTCTGATATATTTCAGATTCGCTATTCTGAGAATCTGACTCATCATTATGTGTTTTACCTTAGTTTTACATATCCCTCAGCATCTCCAAATAGCTCAAACAGTCCGAAATTAGACATCCTTTTTTTCCAAAAGTAAAACCAACATGTTGACAATCAACAACGTGCATAAGATACATCCGTTGCAATAGAGGCTGTGGGGGCATAATAATTTTTGAGGAGTAGAGTGAAATACTCACTATTTTACTATTATTAAAAATAGTTAGCATTCAATTTTGGGGGGAGGGGTCAAACTACCCTCACACTATGATTTTCCCTCTTTGCCGGGTGTATTAACTAAACATGGTAAGTTAAACATACAATAAATATACGGTACAAACCCTAAAAATCTAAATCCAATAAAAGGCTCCTAGGTCTGTAAAAGAGGGGCAATGAATCTCTATGATGAGTTATGACCACTATAGGTAGTCCTCATGATGTTGTACCAATACTTTGTTGTCTCGTGACAAGCCAAGAGGCAATCATGCTTAGAGATCTATATGTTATGACAAGACAAATGAAAAAAAAATGCTCCTTACTTTAACTTCAAAACAGAAGCGTTATTCTTTTTAATTTCTTTTTCTTTATTTATGTTAGTAATTGCCATGTTTTTCGTTTTGCTTGCCACTTTTATCTTGGTGTCTTCCCCTGATCAGAATAGTTGATTCTGCTTTAGTGTTGAAATATTTTCTTATCATGTAAATAACTCCGTTTCCACCAGAATTATCCTGATTTTAGAAACAAAATCATTGGCTTCTTTGACCTGGAATTTCTAACAAAAAACACAAAGGAAATATCTACATTTCGAATTTGTAGAAACTGTTGCTTGTTTGCTTCAAAATAACTTAGTCAAGAAATTTTATGAAAGCCATTTTTTGTTCCACTAATCATGCTTTTCGTTTAGAATTATTACATTCCCTAGAAGAGAATTGGAAATGCTTCTGGGACTTAATCAGTTTTCTGGAATTTCAATTGCCTTTTTGTTCTGTCTTCAAGTTCATGCTCTGAGTTAATGTTTGTGGAAATGGAACTAATTTGTTAACTTGAATGCTTTCATATCTGCTCCTTAAGACAAGATGTTGATAAAAGACAAATATTTCCAAGTTATGAGAGCCAAATTTGTGCCACCTGGTTTCTGAGAGCTAGAAAAAGAGGCGAACACAATAAAAAGATTTAGAAAATAGCAATTCACAGTAAAAAAATTAACACACCTAATATAATACACGAAGAATTTGTTGGTCCAAAAACAGTAATTAGAGCAGATTTATTAAGAGAAGGATTTGAAAGCATTATATAAGTAAGGATGCATTAGAATTGAGCTACATAGTATATATTGACAACCATGCATGACAGCCACATAGTATATAACCTTTACAACCGTGTAGCTGATGAACTATTGAAATGAAACCACTATTCACAGGAAGGAAGGGGCTATCCCCAAGTTTTTGGTTTCAAAAATTGTCATAGTCACGTCAGAGGAGAAAGCCAACGTAAGAAAGTAGAAAAATTGCCGTAGGGAACTTTACAATGGGAACTAGAAGAAATGTAATTCATCAAGCAATTTATTCAGAATTTAAAATTTATCATTTATTTCAAACAGTAGTTTGCAATAAAAACTAAGTAAGAGAAGTTTCAGGTAATGTAAATTTCGCATAAATTGAATTTTGTGTAAAGTAAATTGCATAATTTTAGATAAAATTCTAAGTAGCCCGCCAAGCAATTTCCTTCGTATAGTGAGTTTGACTGAAGAATATTGGTAAGTACTTGCTTACAGCAGGAACATGCGTCTTCCACCTTACCTGGCATCCGAAATTAAAATGTTTCGTATATGAATTTTCTTTCGCCTTAAGCTCCCCAGGCTCACTACTAATATAAATCAGCTTTGATAATCAACAAAAGCATAATAGAGGGGTCGAATTTTTTTTATGAAAATTTAAACAGAATGTTTTCCAATGTTCAGGGGGGGGGGCATATTTGTTTTTTTGTTATTAAAACAAAAAGAGTATTTTTCAAGATCTAGGGGGGAGGGCTGCAAGCGCCCAATAGGAATAACATTCTCGTTGTTGAGGAGTATAGGGAAGATGCAGAATGAAGAAATGTCTTCGTTGCTAAGTTAGCTTAGGATGTCAGCTTTTTTTGTTTCATTGTCCTTTTAGACCATACAGCTCAACATTAATCAGAAATTTAAGAGCTGAACCTTATTCAATTTCTATCAGTTTCTTAGCAATATTATATTTGTCAGTTTAGGAGTGACCACTGTTTTATAAGAGATTTTTCAAAAACAATATTGACCTTATACATTAAGGAAATTGTCAATTATCAGAAATTACCATTCGCCAAATAGCCAACATTTTTGTCTAAAATACTAAACTTTGAATTAAATGCATTTCATTCCTTTTTATGCCTAGTAAAAACAAAGTAAGAGAAAAAACATTTACTTACGAAATGCTTTAAGTAAAGTTAATACTCTATAGTATCATCTTAATATTACATACCAGAGGCTCATAAGCGATATAATGTCCTAGGGCTTGAATCTGCAATAAAAACTTAAAGCTGTAATACTATAACCTGAAATCTTGTCCCGTCAAATATTATATACCTGGATTTTCATCTGTCTTTAGTTTAACGTGAGTATAAAAGCTACTTTTAGAAAGGGAATTAACTTATGATTCTTTGAAGACAACTATGCTTAGACACAGATTTTTAGCTTAGTACGTATGACAAACTCACTCAAGGCACATGTTTTCTACTAACTATTTTTTATATGGTCAAGTAAATGTTATTAGTGACTAAACTTTAAATTTGCAGTGTTCAATAATGAATCCTTAATGAAAACATGAAAGTTCAATAGATAATACAAAAGAGAATATTTTTATCATACCAAAGAATACGGGTGTATCCGCGGATTGGGATGACTTGTTCTACAAATCTATAATGAATAATAACTAACACAAGAATAAATCTTATTAAAGAAGGAAGATATTAAAAACAAATTAGCTATTTAATAAAAAAAAAAATCTTGCATAATTTTTCGGTAGAAAATATAGTTTTAAAAATTTGTCATTGAAAAAAAAAAAATGAAGCACAACAAATTTCTGGAAAAAGGTAATCAACGACCTCTCTTTATTAAGTAGCAGATATACGGAATTTAATATCTGAATACAGTTAAGTGCCCAAAAGACGGAAAATATTATTAACACTTATTTGGAAACAGATTTTCATTAAAAACTTCTTAAGGTGAAAGTTTTTATGTAGGTCCATCAGCTTCACTTTAAAAGTCAGGATTTTTCTTTTATATAAATGAAATTTGTATTTTTACCGCCATCTTCAATGAATCCATTTCCACTAAAACTTTCACGTAACGTGAAAGTTACGAAAAAAATACAAGCTTTTATACAGGTCCATCAGCTTCACTTTAAACACAGGATTTTTCTTTTATATATATTAAATTCGCATTTTTGCCGCCATCTTCAATGAATCCATTTCCACTTAAGGTCTCCATAATCGGTAAAGTTCAGACTGACAGTTCCGACTGACAGTTCCGTATCTTAAACACCTAAGGTTAAAAGGGATATGTATACGCGAGTCCCTGGGCTTCCTCAACGATTGACATAAATTAAAACTAAAGTGCTTTCATATGCTAAGATTGTAACATAAAGGTAATAATGATCAGGTAAAGAATGCTAAAAAGACTAACTACATGATATTCAAAAGAACTGGAAGACAAGGAGAGTTGCCGCAGCCAATCACATTTAATGGAGTGAAAATTGACCGAATAGAAGAAACACGTTATATGAGATTTTATTGATTGTAATTTGTCATGAAAAAAGCATAGTGATGCTGTGTCTTCTAAAGTCTCAAGAGGTGTTGGGATACTGCATCGCTTTAAGAATGTTTTTCCTACCAGTGTCATTATTATGCTGTATCGTTCTTTAATAATTCCATACATGTATTACGGTTGTTCACTTTGGGCTGGCAATTTTTACGGTAATTTCAAAAAAGTGCAAATACAACAAAACAAGGCTTTACGAGCTATAGGTAAGCATGAAAGAGGCGTTTTTAGTTCTGAATCAATTTTTCGAAAGCTTGGTATTTTAAACCTAGGACAAATTAGAGCTTACCAGATTGGAAAGTTTTTATATCAGTGTTTGAACAATATTGGCCCAAAGGTGTTTTCTGACTTATTTAAAAGGAATACTTTTTATCATGAATATGATACAAGAAATACGGAAGTGTTGGCAAGCCAAGAGCGAAATACTACACGTTCCGGTTTTACAATAAAGCACATTGGCCTTACATTTTGGAAGTTGATTCCTGGGGGGTTTCAAAGTACAGTAAGTCTACAAAGCACGCCTGAAGAAACAGTTCTTGACAGACCAGCGTTGAAAAAAAAAATTGTTTGCTATAGTAATAGGAAGTTGTGAGACGACAGCATGTTTTTTTTCCTCTTTCAGTGTTCTTTTTTCTCTTTTTTTTTAAAGTAGTATAGATGAAGTTGATCAAACAGTTCGTGGTAACGAACACGTGGTAAGGAGCGACCCGGCTCAATAGTAACAAAAACTCTAAAAAATTGAATTTTGATATCAATAGCTACATCAAAAGAATTGCATTTTAATGCTGATTTTAAATATATAAGTTTTATTAAGTTTAGTCTTACCCATCAAAAGTTATGAGCCTAAGAAAATGTACCTTATTTAGGAAAATGGGGGGAAACAACCCCTAAAAGTCGTAGGATGTTAACGAAAATGACACCATCAGATTCAAAGTATCAGAGAACCCTACTGTAGAAGTTTCAAGCTCCTATCTACAAAAATGTGGAATTTTGTATTTTTTGCCAGAAGACAAATCACGGGTGCGTGTTTATTTGTTTTTTGTTTTGTTTTTTCCTTCTCCCCAGGGGTCATCATATCGACCAAGTGGTCCTAGAATGTCGCAAGAGGGCTCATTTTAACGGAAATGAAAAGTTCTAGTGCCCTTTTTAAGTGACAAAAAAAATTGGAGGCGATCTAGGCCCCCTCCCACGCTCATTTTTTTCCTAAAGTCAACGGATCAAAATTTTGAGATAGCCATTTTATTCAGCATAGTCGAAAACCATTATAGCTATGTCTTTGGGGATGACTTACTCCCCCACAATCCCTGGGGGAGGGAATGCAAGTTACAAACTTTGACCAGTGTTTACATATATTAATGGTTATTGGGAAGTGTACAGACGTTTTCAGGGGGATTTTATTTTGTTTGGGGGTGGGGCTGAGGAGAGGGGGCTATGTTGGAGGATCTTTCCTTGGAGGAATCTGTCATGGGGGAAGAAAAATTCAATGACAAGGGCGCAGGATTCTCTAGCATTACTATAAGAAAACAATGAAAAATAAACATGAAAACGTTTTTTCAAATGAAAGGAAGAAGTAGCATTGAAACTTAAAACGAACAGAGATTATTACGCATATGAGGGGTTCTAAAAATACTTTAGCATAAAGAGCGAGGTATTTAGGAGGAGATAAATACCTTGCTCTTTATGCTAAATTATTTTTAGTAATTTCAACTATTTATTCTACGGCATTTCTGATTCAGGGGTCATTCTTAAAGAATCGGGACAAAACTTAGGATTTAGTGTAAAGAGCGAGGTATTAACGAGGGTACAAACCCCCTCGTATACATAATAAAAATATAAGGTTATGAAAGTTTGTTACGTAAGTTAATTCTTAAGTTAAGTATATTTTTTACTAATAAAAACGTTCGTTAAAAATTAAAAGTTCTAGTTGCCTTTTTAAGTAACCGAAAAATTGGAGGGCAACTAGGCCTCCTTCTCCACCCCTTATTTCTCAATATCGTCTGATCAAAACTAAGAGAAAGCCATTTAGCCAAAGAAAGAATTAATATACAAATTTCATTTTAATAATTTACGTGCGGAGAGCCAAAACCAAACATGCATCAATTCAAAAACGTTCAGAAATTAAATAAAAAAAACTAATTTTTTTAGCTGAAAGTAAGGAGCGACATTAAAACTTAAAACGAACAGAAATTACTCCATATATGAAATGAGTTGTTCCCTCCGCAATCCCTCGCTCTTTACGCTAAAGTTTGACTCTTTGTCACAATTCTACTTTTTAAAACAATTAAAAGCTTTAGCGTAAAGAGAGAGGGATTGCGGAGGGGACAACTCATTTCATATACGGATTAATTTCTGTTCGTTTTAAGTTTTAATGTCGCTCCTTACTTTCAGCTAAAAAAATTGTAAGTAGGAAATCACTTTGACTGCCTTTATAGGCCCATTTGGGCTATCCTGCAGTCTAAGGTAGTGTGTGATTTATAGTAATTTTGTTTAATAAATAATCTGTGAAATTGAAAAACTTGAACATCAATACGACCCATCTATGAGCTTAGGTTTGCCTAATAAGATTACCCATATTTTGCGAGATTGGCAAGGAACTCATACGAAATTCAAATTTTTATCTTATATGCTCCCGGCTTAAGCCTTTCAGTTGTTTCTATCATACCGTATTTCAAATACGATTCAATTTCAAACCTTAAAAATGCCACCGTTTCCTCGCACTTCACATCGTGGAAATAAATAGAAGGAATGATATATTTCGAGGAGTATATATAACTAGATTTTATTGGAAGTAATTTCTTTTCTTCTTTTAATGACTCTCGCTGATCAATTCTACATCCTTCCTTGTTCTTCATCCATTTGCCTTATCAACAAATCGCTAGACCGTAAATCCAGCTTCTTTTTCCATGGTGGAAAAATCGCAAGTTTTTTCCTTATCACCTAGAGTTTTAAGAGAATCATAATTATTTTTTTTTGCCTCCAAAGTCTTTTCAGCATAAAGTATGATTATATAAAAAGCGGGAAAAAAGGCGAGTGTCTCTTCTAAGTAGTAGTTTCTTCTTTTCTGGCAAAATGACATTATCTTTGTTGGTTTTCAAAGAGTTTTGTTGAATGAAATTAGGAAAGAAAAATTAAGAAAAGTTTTATGGGGGTTAAACATAAGTACATAAAGAAAATAATTGGGAAAAACAATAGTGAAACTGTTACTATCCGGCGTTAGTTCATGACTTTATTTTACTCTTATTGTACCTGTGGCCCTAATCTTTGTCCACTCCTTCCACCATTCTGCTACAATAGAAAAAAAAATATGAAACGCCACATCCTGATTTACAGATTACAGTTACTAAAATAAAGTCGAAAAAAGTTAGTTGTGATACAGAACCCTAACAAAATTTTGTTCCAGCATGCTTTATCCAGCTATAGTCAGAACGACTGAAAAAATTTTGTCCATAATTTGCATAATTCGCGTTACATTCTTTCTTTGCTCAATTCAGGTTGGTTAGGTCATGGGGGACTATATCACGATGAAATTCAAGGTTTACTTTACGGAATTTTGACATTATAGTGAAAACATAACGCTTCTTGCTACCAAATTTTTAAGCTTCAAAATTACAATTGTGGGTAAAACTCATAATTTTTAGTGACAGAAGGCGCTTTTAAGGAGTAAACTTGAAACGGAGTTATACTGAATATTTATTGCTAAACGTGTCTTTACGTTATGAAAAAACGACACGTTTTGAAAAAAGGCTCTGAAAACTTCCATTTTAAATTACTACATGCTTCTCAGACCAAAATATTGAAAATACTGGTCGATTCAATGTCGAAAGATCCAATAAAAAAGTTTTACAGCGTAACTAGAGACTTGAAGATGAATTTGTAGCATACAAAATTAAGTTTTGAGATATTGTGACAACAATTTATTTGTAAGACAATGCACCGTTGATTTGGAATATTAAAACATTGTATAGAATCTTTTTCTTTGACATATTCAGAGATAGTAGGGTTATTATAATAGGGCATCAGAGATTATTAGAGATATTAGAAATGTGTGGGCATACGAAATTCGAAATGTATTAAAGCAGACACCCCTTTTTTTTCTTATGAATGAATGAATGCATGAATGAACTTTACCCGTAAAAGTATAAAAAACAGAAAGTAAGGAGTATTATAAATAAACAAAAACAGTTAACGATGAACAGCGAAGAGAAAAACTCAAACTAACAAAACACTAATAACATGGACTAATTAACCAGTATCAATATGGAAAAAAGACTGCAGAGGGTCATAAACGTGAATAAAGTTGATAGTCTTTTTACATAGATCATCACTGGAAGACCGAATCAAAGAAGGCACATCAATCAAACCAAATTGAACAATTATTTTTTTGTTTCGATGCCATCTAGGAAGCCGGAGGAGGAATTTGCAATATCTGAAATAAGCCGTACCTAGGGTATGTCGATCTTTCTTACGAAACAGATGAGCCATGCCTGATAAAAACAAAAGCACAGGGGCAAAATAAGCGTTCCAAATCATGCACAAACTATTGCGGTTGTAACGGCTTTTGTTTGGGGATATTTTTCGGTAAGCAATGCGTTAAAGTGTTGGGCCGAAACACAGACCAAGCCAACTAACTAAAGAAGACCATGGTCGAACTGCAGTCCCAGCAACGAATGGAGCGACCGCATAAGGGCTATTAAAACAAATAAACTCGCATTTAGACGCATTAAGTGACAGTCTAATTTTAGATAGTTCATTGGTTAATATAGTAAAATTAGAAAGCAATCCACGGTGAGTCCCGACAACAAGAAGAACGTCATCTGCATATACAATAGAAGACAAACCAATATTACCGTAAAAAACAGAACTTCTAAGGGGACACAGGCACGATGCAAGCACGCCTTTAAATATACTAGGAGACAATACGGCACCTTGCCGAACTCCCTTATTAATTTTTACTGGGTCAGACATTTTGTCATTCTAGGTAACTTGAATTGTAGACTTTTAATACCAAGAAGAGAATAAACTTAGTACGGAAGGATTAGCACCTGAAGATGCAAGGGAAAATAGAGCCTGAGAGTGCACAATATTGTCGGAAGCTCCAGAAATATCAAAAGTAAAACAGTATACAGACATTTTAGTTTTTACGGCATCTTTCATGAGTCGGCTTAAAACATGATGTGCATGGGAGCAACCGAAATTTTTCCAAAAACCAAATTTAAAAGGTGTAAAATCACAACTCGACTCCATTTCTGGTAGTAACAAATGTTCAAGCAACTTACTTAAAAAACACGATACTGTAATGGGACGATAATTTACACATGACGTGGGGTCCTTGCCTCGCTTTTGAATAGACCTTACTCGGCCACAAAGGAAACTATCAGGAACAAGCGACTGTGCTAAGCAAAAATATTAATAAGGAAAAATATTTGTAGATGGTTAAGTAGAGCAGGACAATCATAAGCAAAAAATTGGTAAGAAAGGCCGTCACCATCAAGGCTATTTGAACGCTTAATTTTTCTTAAAGCCCGGCGAAGTTCAGATATTACTCCAGGCTGGACGGGAGCCTGCTGAACACGGTATAGTAAAAGCGGTTGAAGCAACTTATAATAAAGAGACTGAAGAAAACTATTAAATACACTGAACACACGCTTATAATAATCAACAAAATTAGCTAGCTGGAGACAAGATAGGGTAGGTGAGGAACATTTCTCACTATTAATAACCTTATTCCAGGAGGCCTTACCGGTGGGGCCTGGCCATGGATTCAAGCGTGCTCTCTTCAAACTGGCCTTATATTCAAGCTTACACTTTTGTTTCACAGAGAAAACATCTCGGACAATGGTCGGTCACATGACATCCACATACGTAGCCAAAATTTGGCTTTTTGCTTGGCACGTTTTACTTCAGGATCAACGTTCCAATTAGGCTTTCTTGTACCAATCCGAACTTTAACCATAGGCACTGCAGCTTTGGAAGCTGATTTAAGGCAATGGACAATTTATAATAATAGCAATGTTGGTCAACTCTACTTGAAGGCGAGGAAACAGAAGTTTGCAGCAGGTGTTATGGCAAATTTATGGTCGACAGTAAAGCAGTTAGCGTAGCAAGGTATAGTGGGACATTAGCACGATCCCAGTTCAACTTCGTATGCCACTTCGGCTGAGCCAAAAGTGTTTTATCAGATAGCTCACAGGACAAATTACAGCTAAGAATAATGTGATCGTCATCAATCTTCTCTTCGTCCACCCTGAAAATCGATGATATTAAGCTGGAACTGGAAGAGATCACGTTATCCAGGTTCGGTTTTGAACAGCCTCTGTTATGAATATACGTGAATGGGAGGCGCTTAACTGTGACGTGATATATGCTAAGAAGTGATTCTAGCAAGAGGATTGAACTATCAGAGGTACCAAGAATGTCACAGTTAAGGTCACCAGCTAAAACCCAATTTAGGTCTTTCAAACGTAGACTTTCGAGTAGAGACTTTAAACTGGAGAAACATTTAGCGAAAGATGTGAATGATGCTATAGAAAGTCGATCGCAAGGTAAGTAAACGTTTATAAAGGCGGTACTTTCACATTAAATCGCTAAGATGTTATCATCACAATGAATCACAGAGGGCTTTGGTGGGGAATGGAAGAAAATTGCTAGGCCACCGGAAGGGCGGCTTCTAGTTTTCTTGGCCTCTTGCGAAAAAAAAAAGGTGAACAGAAGATCACTTTAGGCTAGAAACGTTTGATTTAGTCAAAAGATGTTCTTGCAAGAACACTATGTCATGGACTAATAATTCATTAATTCACAAGTCTTTGTCTTTTGTGCCGTTAATTTTGAGAGAAACAAAACTTAAAATATTGGCTTGGTTCATTTTGGAGAAGAGTTCTGAGCGCGTTTGATCACTGGGCAATTCATACTATAGGAAATATGAGTTACGCCGCAGTTGGCACATTTTGGAGCGTCTAAGCAAGGATTGTCTTTAGTATTGGAACGGCATCCAGAACATTTAGAGCACTTCATCTTATTCAGGGCACATGGGCAGTGAGCTAAGGAATGATGGATACTTTGGCATCTAAAACACCGTCTGGGCAGTTCTTTGTATTCCGATATTTTAAAAGACTCGTAACCCAAGCCCAGACCTGTAGCAATGGCATATTTTAGTGCAGCGGAATCTTGGAACTCTAAACGGAATGTACGAGAAGAGCCGATCTGACTGGCCTTAGCAACACCGAGAATAGTGGAGATGAGTATACTGCGAGAAACACTATCTGGAAGTCCCCTAATTACTCCAAGAGGTATGCGATCAATCACTTCAGCAAGAATAGTTGGATAGCTCGCAACAGCAGATGCGGCAAGAGAATTGGCGTAAACTTTATCCCGCGTAACAACAACCCATCTTTTCCTTACCGGATTGGACTTTACCGAAATAATTCCGTCATGTCCGGCGAAAGAATCAAGCTCTTCCTTGCAAGAAACGAGGTCTGTTAGTTCTGGAGGCGTATATTTAAGAACTACGGTGTACGAGGGTTTGCGATTGGTGCCCTTACTATCTGAGACCAAAGAACTATTTATAGACGTTGCTGGACTATTGAGGTTGGCAAGCAATTTTAGCTGATCAAGGTACTGGTTGAGTTTGGCGGTAAGGATAGAATAAGCTGACGCCGGAATGCTCGGGACTTTAGAGGGGGATTTGATCACGGACTCTGGAACATCAATATTTTCTGCAGAGAAGCGAGCAAGAGAAGCGATAACGTCCAACAATGAACTATTCTTAGCACTGGATCCTGAACGATGAGGTATAGGCTCATCTGGGAAGCAATTGCTATATAAAAGTTTCTTAGCGCAAAGAACATCTTTATACGGGAAAAAACCACCAGCGTATTTCACAATCGACTGATGGTCCAACCCCTAATCAAGATTGTGCTGAGCAAAATTCAAAACTGGGCAAAAATAAAGTGTACTGGTATTCCAATTGTCCATGATAAGCAAATTTCACTCACGACTCGGCATCAGTCCAAAAGCAATTAAGCGAAAAAGGTATATCCACGGATAAGTTCTCAATAGGCACAATTATGAAATGATCCACACTGGCTAAATCAATGCAATGAGAATAAATAATAATTTATCTTTAGGTGGGGCAAGTAATCCAGTGATTTGCAAGTAATCCGAATATTTCAATGCACGACTCAGATGATAGTAGTGCTGAATACTAATTCACAGCCACAATCCATAAATAATCCTTAAGCCGTAATGATATACAAGTTTATAAATTTATCTAACAAGTTTCAATTACAAGTTCAAAAGTATTTCACTCGTTATTTATTCCGAACAGGTACAGAGTTAATCCGGCTTAAATTCAATTAGTTGTTGACCGGTTAAATGCCAAAAGAGAACTGTTATTATAATGATCATTAAAATCTTTAGCCAAAACGTAAGAATGTGCAATTTTGAGGTTGTATTAACGTGATTCAGAATTTTGCTCCCTCTCTACCTTCTTTTAGGAAGACAAGAGTACGAAGGAAGAAAAATTAAATGAAAACTATATTGTTTGGTCTAAAATGACGAAAAATTTCGCCCCTTTGAGACGGAAAATAGTATGTCCAGCCGACAGTCAGTACTGAATGAGGAAAGCTGGCGTAGTGCTGCTTTTGTTTCCCTTAGAATTTGGCTCCAGGAATCGGCCCCACTGTCGACCCAGCTCTAAATGGGGACCTGGAGAAATTTGTAGAAAATAATCAGGAAGGGTCTGCAAAAGCACAGGATGGCTTGCACTTCTTGGCTGAAGGGCTATCAATTGGAGATCAGCACCACCGGTTAGGACCTTAAAGTTTTAGTGCCGTTACGCTTATTTAATAATTGTATATATGATACAATGTATTTATTCAAATAGACATTAGGGCATCCGGAGTTCATTGTACAGTCAAACAAGGTATTTTACACCTAATCAATTTTCAGTCTTTTAAATAAGACCAAATGTCAAATTCGGTTGTCTCCCAAATCACAGAAATTAGACGTACTTAAACCCGTAGTTGTAAGGATCAAGAGCATAAGGGTGGGCGAAGTACATGTCTTGAAAAACATGAATACTTATCCCTAAAATGTTTTTTTTTGAAAGCATATGATTTAGAAAGTAGGTGTTCTTTCTGATTTATTCTGATTGATTGACATATATGGTTTTTCAGATATTTTTCAGATCAGATTTTAGATTTCAGTTTCAGATTTTTCAGATCAGATTTTTCAGTATGACAAGTCTGATTATTCCCCAACCTATATCGTATTTCAACAAGTGGAAGCAAGAGGATATCGAGAACGTTTTCAAGGGCCTGGTTTGTGTTCTTAACTAATTCTATTACTTTGTGCGCTTTAACGCCCTTGCTGACTCAATCGGCTTTTCCATTTAGTCCGATAATATTTTAATAAATTTGTCAAGATCCTCGACTTTCTCTTTTCTTATCGCTGCATCAGGCTCCTATTCTAAAACTTTAAAACTAATCGTATATCCTTTATATCCACCAATTATAAAGCTCGTTACAGCCATGCCACAATATTTTTCATTGAAATTTCTAAAAACCAGAAACCAAAAAACGAACACGTCTGTTTCACTAGTGCCGATACGAAAATGCTTTATATCCAAATTAGAAGCAATCTTCCAAATTTAGAACAACATTTTCTGTTCTGCTTCTTTATGAAAAATGGGAAACTCGATTTTTTATCGACGGACAATTGTCCTTCATTTGAGACGTAAAAAGCAATTGGAATTGCTCTAATTAATGATTCAGTTTCTTGCCTATAACCGTAATAATTGTTATAATCTCTTGAAGATGGTGACACAAAACGTAGGTCAGGCCGTAGCAAAAAAAGTGAGAATCCGCTATAGTCTTGATTGGAGGGATATTTTTTTGGAAAAATTGCTTATGTTTGTTTCACTGACCTTCAACATCTAAGAATATTCAACCTTAGAAGAATGCTTTGCTTTAATAAAGGCCTTTATATACGAGTGGTAGCAAACTTTGTCGAATACAAGAATAACCATTTATATACCATCTTTGGCTATCGGAGAGATAAATCTACTAGGGAAATTGTAGCAGTATTTTTGTAAGGCCTGAGCCCCTGCGCCAGTATTCCTCAAAAGAAATTGCATCCTATCATAAATCACAAATTCAGGTTGTTATTCACGAGCGATGAAATTCCAACCACCGTTCAATAGTCCTTGGTAAACGTACTTCTTTCTCATTACCAACTTATCGTTTGCAGAGGCAAAAGCTGTGTGAAGGGACTAAGAATACATAACTGATTGCTCTCTGCTTGAGCTGTCCTTCTGCTACATAGTCCCGTTTTTTGCTAAGCTTCGTAAAACATACGAATTTTCTGTTTTACGTGGAAGGACTGGGAGTACATTGTAATCTGTGATAATTTTGACTAAAACTTCCTTCTTAAGTAAAGAGATACTTCCACATTGGTTTTTCTGGATTATTTCGTCAGCCAAAGTTCTCAGAGCCGAAAGTCTTATTTCTTCAGCTTCAAGAAACTTAGGATTCAACCGCTCATGTGTGAACTGTGAACCACTTATATAAGCTGTTTTCTGGCTCTATCGGTGTAACAATCGAATGCTTACGGATGACGTGCTTATTGATTTTGGTGACGTTAAGTTTATGTCGTTCATAAGTCGTCTTGTCTTCTAGCTTTAAATTTTTAAGAACGAAGGATGCTGATTGCCCTCACTAGAATCCAACTAGCCTACTCTCTGTTATCACTCTTCTGAATCTAATTTTACTCTGGATCGTGTTTGAGGTTAAAGAAGTTATCTAATAGGACCGAGTAAGACTGTAAGACGAATGTATGGTAGTGCTGTCCATCATCCCAGTACCAAAGCCATATAGTAACTCTACCCGTAATAGCTCTTATATAACGATAAGACTATATGCTACCACTTTAGAGACCCAATCCAGGGATCTTATAAATTTCCAATGGCGCATGTTTGTCACAGAATTGGGTGTTTCTTAGGATAAGTTCTATGCATATATTTCCAATAAATTATCTACACATGCCTAGAGTAAAAGGAAACCTTATTAGTCATAAACGGAACGAGTTTTGCTGAAAACCGGTATAAATTGGTATCAGGTATAATGTGGACTTCTATTAATGTTAAGAAGACATTATTAACGTAAAGGAACCCCTGAGGCTAGTAACAAATTATAATAAAAAGGTGAAGCTGGGCAACGATAAGATTGATCGGGTGGGCAGCTTCATTAACCCAATTCTTTATTATTAATAAGGAAGCTTAGAGCCGTGAAGATGTCAAATGTACGATAGCCAAGGCTGAGGATGGTTTTTCACAGTTAAAAATTTTTATGGAAGAATAGGATGATAAGTCTGCAAACCAAGATTAGAATACTGGAAGTTAGACTGCCTACAGTGGTCAAATATAGTTCTGAAGCATAGGCACTTCGAAAAGCAGATGATAATTTTCCAGATGTTTACAGAGAAGTTGTACACAAAGTGTTCTGGGTACCTGGCTCGTAGACCATACATAAAAAAAAGTGGGCAGTACAAAAAGTGTGGTTCAATCCTACTTTCTAGGGCTGTAATGTGGGAAAGGTTGAGCTGGCTAAGGAACGTTCTGTGGATGAAGGATGACAGAATGCCAAAAATTATCCTTTTTTCTCAACCGTCAAGGGCAAAACTGAAAGCAGGTCGTCTGTGGTTGGGGTGAGAGGATGTCATAAAAACATTAAACCAACATTAAACATAAAAACCAGGGAGAATGCAAAGAGGTATACTTTGGATAGATTTGAATTGGAAAGAAGCGTGTGTAGCTGTGTTAGCCTCAGGTAGCTTACTGCTACAGAAAGTTGTTAGTAGTTGTAGTTTGACACAAGGACATTATTCTAGGCCTCTGCCTTTTGATAATGTTTAAGGTTATCAAAACGTTTGGCATGAAAGATGGCTAGAAAAAAAAATCAACATCTGCTTCTAGGACAATTCCTTTAAATACTTCATAGGATTTATTGCAGAGTTATCCCCACGAGAGAAAAATGCCCTGGTTCAATTTTTGTTTGAATGAACACAAACGCTTAAAAACTCGCATTTAGTAGTGCTGAGTTTTGTGGAGACCGTAAGGGTGTAATTTCTAAGGGTGTCTGCATGGTTTGCTAATGAAGACATATCATATTTGAAGTCAGACAGCATATTTCCAATTCTCAAAGTATATGTTCCTGATTCCCAAATAGTAAGGGATACAAAGATGAAAAGGACTGTAACCATCGGAATCATTGAGTTTGTACTAGCTCTTTATAAAAAGGCTCCCTCTTTTATAACGAGAGGAAATTCTGAGAGACTTGAAATTCTCCCTTATTAATGATGAAACGACTGATGGAACCCAAACATTAGCCCGTGTTTTATTACTGAATGCTGAAGCCACTCAACCAACGAAAACTTGTTAGGAATGGCTTGGTCTAGTAGAATTAGAGGACGCTTCGAGTCACTGGCTAAAATATGTCGTCGATAGTTACGCAGAAACAGAAGGGATACCAAAAAACAGAATTTGATGGGAGTTACTTTGGCAGCAGGCCAGTGAACAGTGGTACTGTCGAAAATTGTAAAGTGCTGCTTTAAAATGATACACCAGACCTATTCGTTTTGAGTTATACCAGCCATTAAATAGCACATTGTGCAAGTTACGAAGTGAAAGCTCTACCTCATCTTTTTACGTGATCTATGCTTTAATCCTTTTCTCGGGAATTTTTGATAATGTATATGTTAGGAAGCAGAAAGAGACAGAAAAAATTTCAGCGAATGCAAAACTACCTGAAGAGGAAGTATGTAAGCTGCTTTCAGTAGTCACTACACCTTGGCTTTTCATGGAACAAACCGTTAATATAATGCTTAAAAATAGAGAATCTCTTCTGCTTTTGCTAGCCAGTTATGCGTTAAGTACTGAATATCCAGTTACAATCACCAAGGGGAGAGCTGTAAAAATTCTAAAGTACATGCAAGACCCCATTGTAAAAGCTTGCTAGTATTTCATGCGTTTTATTTTGCAGAAAGTCAGCAAGCTGAAAACTGAGTTCCATTCCTCTGACTTATGCGCTTCTTGGAAGTGAATTGAGTCTTCCTAAGCTCGATGGATTTAGGGAAGACCAATCAGCGTACATGGTTGAACTCGTTACTTAAATAAGAAGTAGAATTGACCACTAAGACGATTCACCGAAAGCACCGTCACTTTTGGATTCTGAAATTGTCCTTTGCGGAAACTTAATTGCACTATGTCACTGGATAGTTGGGTTTCTAAACCTATTTGGGAAAGCCAAATTAAAACAGCAGAAAGCGCAAAGCGATCTTAAACATCTCAAAGAGCTCGATGCTTAATGAAACAGAACATGTTATTCGCATAGCCACTGCCAACACTATTCCGTCAATTTTAACGGTTGTCTTAAGAAAGATTACGGATGCCAAGAGGAAAGAAAAATACAATGGTTATAAAATTACAATTCAAATACATTGTGTTATTGAGCACACTCATCAGCGACAGAGAGTCAGTTTTTGCCACTCAGTAATATCAAGACCAAGTCATGAAATTGCCTTCTGACACAAACGACTAGCTGAAAAATCCATGTACATCAACTTATGCAGCATTCTGGAATGTTCCTTGACTTCTTAATTGTACCTCCTGTTATGCGCAAGAAGTAACCTGATTGGCAAAAAAGATAACAAAGGAAGTGAAAATACTGGCACTGATGCCGATCATACCAGTCAAAAGAGATTCTTGCTGGAAGATGAGCCTTAGGCCCCCTCAATTTCTCTTTTACTATTTACATGCTTTCATGAGTTTCATGCTTTCGTGCTCAGTCATTTTATATTTATGTTTTATATGTTGTTTTGTCTTGTCTAATTTATATTCGATATTGACTTATCGCTTTCAAAGAAGTTTGCAATGTATCGTTTGGTTGACTGTGCAAGTTGCAAAAAAAGTTAACCCTCATTTTGAGATTTCAAAAAGGACACATTTTTGGATACTCGTGGACAAATTCAAGTATCTGAAAGTTAGTGACCAAGGAGAAAATATTCAAACTGCTGACTAAAGGCAGATTTAACCATAATTTTTTAGCCACCTAGTGCCATGAAAATTGTCATGCCAAATAAAGTAAAAATGTTTTATATAGTTTTTGTTCAATTAAGGAAACACATTTTGAGTTGTGTTCTGTTTCATGGCTTATATTGGTAGTGATCACTAAGCACAGTGACTTAAGTTCACTTTAAATTTGATTCTTCTTCATGTTTTTCTATCAGATCAAATTCATTACAATTGTCGTGGGACGAGAGAATATTTTATATACTCTTATATATAATAAGTTATATATATATAAGAAGATTATGGACATTTTATAATCTTGTGCCAGACGTTTCAATTGTAGACAGTATGAAATGGAATTTTACGGATAATTCAATAATTAATTGAAAAAAATGAATATCAGAGAATATTAAATTTTATGTGAAACAATTACCAGTAAACAACAGATGTCCTGTACATCATTACTATTTAACTGATTGTATAGAAGGTAGAGAGTACCGCATTAAACTTTACAATCTACTGACGGTCTTGATCTTAGTTTAAATGCACTTCAGCTAGGAAGTGAAACAGGGGCTGGGGGCCAGCCACCTTCTGCTTTCCAAAACCGTCAGTGTTAGCATTCTCCCCTTTTTTCTAGGAACCCGTTAAGAGTTGGATCGACTGTGGTTAAAGTGCATATTCAAAACACTGACCTTTTCCAAACCAAATAACCAGTGACACCAGGACTCGGCCCCCTGTTCTTACAGACGAAGGTTTTCAAGTCTAGCGTGCTAACCACTCAACTAGGAAGGTCCTGCTGAAGGAAATATGGTAATTCCCTTTTTACCTTTTGCGTGTCCTTGCACTGGTGAAGATGAAAATTTCCCTTGTGAAATAAAAGCTTGTAAAATAATCAAAATTTTCCCTACATAATGCTTATGTTAAAACTTTTTTCATACTTCATTCCTCTAAGTGATCCAGTTCCATCTATCTGAATTGTACTTTTTTTACACTATTATGTCCTCGATTGTCTGTCCTTTCTCATTTGTAGTTGTGGAGCTAAAACAAGTAGAAACAAGACAAGTTTTGTGTCCAATCTGAAGCATAAATTACTTTGTTTTCGTCGAACCGAAGGGGCTATTAACATCCTTTTTTCTTAATGGCACAATAAACTGAAAATCATTTAATGACTTTTGCTAGAACAAAACACTGGAAATTATCTCAGATTTCTTAGAAAAATATTGATGATTTAAAAGAGCATTAACACTTCAATAGCCTACGGACATTTCATCAATTCATTTTTCATAAAAGAAAAGACTTAAGTATCTTTCAGCTATTTCAGCTATGTTGCAAATTTTTATCAAGCTCTTTTAGGAGATATTTGCCTCTTTTTCTAAATTCTGTTATTTTCCTCAACCTTTAACTCTTCGAGGCTCTTAACTTTTAATGGGTAGAATTGTATGTATATTTGGACTTGTAAAAAGGAAATACCTCTGATGTATCGTGTCCTAGAGTCTTGGTTACTCCTTAGTTAGAGTTCGTTACCACCACCTGTTGGATAAATATGGTGCGTTTGAAATAAGCATTTGAAGCCGCATCGTTTAACACATACTTGCATATAGCTTTTTTTTATTTACAAAATCTACTATTTAAATTCAACTAAAATATCCACTTAATGAGTCTTTACCCGCAATCACCCTAAATTACAAAATTTTCTTAAGCTACCATTTTTTGAATGACAAATCTCAAAAATCTCAAATTTTGCATGTTCAGAATTAGTGTAAAAGATACTTTAAGCTGTAAATTTTGGATGACTGTGAGTACATACTACAGCAACTTTTCTAATATCGAATTTTAAAGTCAAAGCTTGAAGCCGCTGCTTTCCCATATTCTCATCGACAAAGGAAATGAAATTTCAATGAACATGTTTTAAATACTCAAAGACAGGGAAAACAAAAATCAGATTTTTGAATAGTATTTTTAAGTAGACTTACAAAGTCACACATACCTAAAAACAAGTAGGAAGAATAAGGATATCAAATTTCAGCAAAAACACTCTCCATCTAATTTTGAAGTTTTTGGTTTTAGCCAGTACCAAATAGAAAGTATGAAAAGAGGGTGAAAAGTCAGGGGAAAAATCTAAAAGAAAATGGTATGGAAAAGCTTAAATAGCTGTAGCTTTCCTTTGAAAGTGTAGTTGTCTTGTGGAGCCAACTGATTCTTAATGTTTGAAGTTCTTACGAAAGAAAAACGTCGTCAAAGTTGAATAGTTAACTTTGCTTACTTCTTTTCAATGGCTCAAAGTGGCAACACTGAAGAAATTTAGCATATTTTCCTAAGAACTTCACACTTCCGAAGTGGCCAAAAGAAAAATCTGAAAAAAATTACGCACTAAGCTATAAATTAATCTGAGATGGGTTCTGGGTGAGGGGTGTAAAATATTGTTATTTTGATTTCCCTTGCACTTTGATAGTTACTCGGCATTATTTTTCCTTTTTCCCCTGATTTACTTCCCTAGTTTCTCAACTAGTCCTTTCTAAGGCATTTATTATTTCACGTCAATTTTTCTTTTCTACCTATTAGTTATCTGACAATGGCCTCTAGGGAAAGACATTTTCGGTCTATTTGCATTTGTCACATTAAAGAATGCTGACAGTAACTCAGTTTCCTTCCCAGCCATTCGCTTCTTAAACGACTTTCAGGTCAAATTAGAATTGGTACTAAAATAAAGGAAAGGATCAGCCTTTATTTATTTTCTAAGGAAGACATCAGCTGGCTCAAGGTAATAACCTTTTAGGCAGTTAAAAAGGGTGCTACAAGCTTGGGGGTTCTGCGATTCTTTAATTCAGCGCTTCTTACTAGCTGAAAATTCTGAGCTGTTAGAGGTGACAACTTTTGTATAGAAGTTCCCGTTGGTTACGTTAGGGATAATAGAGAGGCTGTTAAAGAACTGAAGATGGAATAATTTTTTTTTTGTCAGTAGCACATGTTGGTAGAGGTAGCATATAACTTTAATTATGAAGTAGCAGATAAAATTACAGAAAAAAAAATCTGTATTGAAAGTACAGAGCGATGTCGATACTTAAATTGATAGAAACAACATAATCTCGTTCATTTCAAAATTTTACATGCCAGAAGCACCCCAAGGATCCTTAAGGAGTGACAGTGGCGGTTCTATGCCTGGAAAGGGGAAAAATTCTTTTTACTTTGTATTTTTCACTCCTATGGTGTAACTTTCCCTTAGATTATGAGGCAAAAAATCCCTACCGAAGAGTGGGTCCTTTACACCTTACGTATTTATATTAATATATAACCTGAGCTTAAATGGTAAACAAGCTGAAAGAGGCTAAAGACTTTGCTCCAATAAATCTAATTTCCAGAACAAAAAAAAATTATTTTTTTTATTTTTTGTAAAGCAAGCGCATACACGACAACACAGGTCTTTACCATTACTTAAGAGGGTAAACAAGTCTTCCTTCGGTAATTACCAACCTATCTTTATCTTCTGTATTGTCTCGAAAGTTTTTGAGTGTGAGAACCATAGCCAAATTTATATTTTGCTTGTTTGTGAGGACATATTATCGAATCAACACTTTAGATAACATTGGATCATTCCGCTACAAACGCCATGTTTGACTCTGCTGAATTCGTCGTGGCAAACTACGGAATAGGTAATAACGAAATTGACATTTTTCCTGGATGTCACCGAAGAGTTTGATACAATATGGTATAACATTCTTCTCTGCAAACTTCATTATTACAGAATATGTGTGTGTATTTGCTAATGGTTTCATTCATATCTTGGAGGAAGAAAACAATTAAGTCTCTTTCAACATAGCTTTTTAGGCTCAAAAGATGTTCAATTGTGGAGTTCCGCAAGGCTCAGTGCTTAGGTTGCCAATGTTCATCCTAAACGTACATAACCATATTCGTATCATTATTATAGTGCCGTATTGACATTATGGCCACGCTCTTTAACTCACTCACATTTTCACCTCTATTACTGTTCTTCTGTCAGGGGAAGTATTTTTCGACTCTTCTGAAGCCACTCAAGGCTGCTTAAAATCGAGCCGAAAAAGTTGGTTTCAGCCTGCTCCTGATTTATCCATTTGCAAATCCTTACTTGGCTACGAATCAGAATGAAATCTCGAAAATAATTTTACTGAACAATCTTCGGCTTGCATATTCACCTTCCATATTCTATCCCAAAATTCTTGCCTAATTACAGTGGTCGGTGGTCTCTCTTTGAGTAAAAATGTCAACTCGGGTCCACAGCCCTGAATATTTCCTCTCAAAGAACGAAACAGTATGATCCAAGCTCAGTACCATTTATCAAATTTTTTCTGCTTGGAATCATCTGCCTGATTCAGTTAATTAATTCAGTCAATTAGTCCATCCTCACTCCTTTGTAATCAATGCCTATTGTCTGATTACCAAAATGTTATTTTTAAACTTTTTCTTACCTTTTTAGAGAGTTAAGTGTTTTTTTCTTTAAATATTCTTTAAGTTTCCTTCCCTTTTTATCTTTTATTTATATGCAATGTGCAAATATTTGGCTTTAGCTTGGCTCCTCGGACTTATACTTTAGTTTCTTACATTTTTGGCGCCTAATAAAGGAAAGAATGAAGACACTAGCGCAGTGAGGTAGAAAGAGGTGGAGTCCCTATTTACTGGTATTTTGGATTCAGCCAAATTTTCTAAAATTGAAGTCAATGTGTTCGGAATTTCTAAATTACAAGTTTCAAACTTTCTTTAACGTTTTTTTTGCAGCTAGAAGTGGAGTTTGATCTCAGAAACAGCTCTTAACAGCGCTTAAATTTACCTCTAGTATCAAACCCCCGCCCATTGAAATTACTTGCTAGGGTTCCGACCTTTCTTTAATTCATGGTTCTTTTTGCTTATATTTTATTCTTTATAAGCTTACGTTTTGTTTCTTGGTTTGTTGTGTTTGAATATTTGAAATTTTTTATTAATAATGTATGTATGAGAAAAGCCTTAATTCTTTAGATATCTGTTTCAGGATAAAACTTTGATTATTAATCATTTACGTAATGAAACATCTAAAGCCAATGATGTGTAAAACCTGCTATGTAACTTAACCTGTCTAGGTCATGTGAGAGCACTGATGTAATTTAGCATACGGATTTGTCCAATAGACGAAAAATCAATAGATTTGCTGGATAGTTACGCCGTTCGATGATGACGGTTAGACAACATGCAGAAACATGAAATTCCCTTGTACGTTCAATAGGTTTTTATGTAGAACGTATTCGTTGAATCAAAATATTAGAAAGACTTTCTTAATCCAGATCGTTAAAGCAATTTTCTGGTAATTGGGAAGTATCTAGTTTTCTTCTCGAATCCTAATGTAGAGAAATAATCTTTATTTAATGAAGGTTCACTGAGAAAAAAAAAGTCATGAAAGAAAATAAAATCTAAGAAAACACCTTGAGAGAAAAAATAAAATACCGAAAAAAAAAAATATTTAAAATTGTCATATAATATGCGTGTGTGCACCGTCGTTACGTAACACCTTACGTGAACGTTACCATTGCATCATTTTTAATGATGTAATGTGCGCTGCCGTCACCCCCCACAGGTGCACCGTTATTACGTAACACCCATGTGTGTGCCCCCTCGGTTACAAGCAGGGATTCCCCGCTTGATTAGCTGCCTCTAACATCCCTCAATATAAAACAAGCACCCGAATCTCTTAGAAAACATTCCCTATTACCTAAGAAGGAACAGTAACAAAACTAATGACGCAACATGTACCTGTGTCTCCAAGAAAACATTCCCTATTACATAATGACCAAAAGTAAACAAACCCTATTGTGTCAAAAGCAAACCCTATAACGTAGGTGTACTATACCGTCACAAGTGCGCTATAGTATTGCCCAGTGTGCTTAATAACATCTTGAGGGACCAGTAGCTTCAGGTTTACCCCCTATGAGTGCTTTTAAATAGATTGATCCATCACTATTGTAGCAGTATTTGTAGCAGACATTACCTTTTTGATCATATACTTTATTATTTCCTGAATTTTCCAAATCAATATACTCAGTTATTTCTTTGTTACAACCTTTCGACATCCTTAATACCCATAAATATGTTTTGATTTAGTTCAACACTTCATTTAACATTCTCTGAAAGGCTTACCTGAATGCCCTTTGTCTTCTTGGGAAGTAAAGTTCAAACAGCATACTTTTGTCAATAACGTCTACCATGGGTAAAATTAATGAATTGCCTAGCTTAAAGCCCTTGTCGTGAGGACTATGGGTATGTTGACATACCCAAAGGCATAATTACCGGATATTTCAACAATGCTGAACAAAAGAGAGCTCTTAAGATTTCGATGGGATATATTTTTGCGAATGATATACTTGGGGAGGAGGGCTTATTGGCTTCCGTTCATTTTCTACTCTTAAGAAGGGCACTTTCAGTTCCGACTTCCAATCAAATGAGCTCCATCCGCTGGTAGTTGTTCTCCATCATGTTAGACTCCTGAAATGGAATTACAACTATACATTTACAATAAAATAAGCCTTTCCAGTAGTTCACATGACCACCCCTTCAATATAAACTTTATATGCCCCTGGGGCATTACTTACATTCACAAGAAGGGTTCTTAGGGGATTCTGTCAACCCCAAAGGCTGTATTATGTGATCTTTGGACTATTTTTGAGCAAATGCTTATCTCAATATTTCAAATGGATGCATTTCTAGAAAATACGACTTGGGAAGTGGCTGCCGTCCATCAGCTTTGGCTCATAAAAAAGGAAATAGAAAATCTGATTTCCAATCCAATGAGCACATACCAGAGTTTTTACGACCATCCCGTCCATAAGAACCTTTTATGCCTTCGGGACACAACTTAAAACCCTTCTGATGAGGGCTCTGGATGGAGGGGTGTGTAATTCTCAAAGATATAATTTCCATGCCTATCAACTACGCTGAACAAAATAGCTATCTCAAAATTTTTATTAAATGGATTTTGGGCATTGATAGATGTGGGAGGGGCAGGGAGCTTGTTAACATCCGATCACTTTTGAATGTTAAAAAGGGCAATAGCTATTTTAGTTTCCAATTGAATGAGCCTTTTGCGAAGTTTCTAAGACAACAAATGACCAGCTCTATCAGATGCATCCAGGGAAAATACGGGGTGGGGGGATCCACCTTCCGATCACTCTGAACCTTGAAAAGTGCACTAGAGCTTCTGATTACCAACCCAATGAGCCCCCTCGAAGTTTATATGATCACCATTTGAATATAAGCCTTATATGCACCGAGGACCTAACTTACAACACTTACCCTGAGGCCTTTAGGAGTTTTTCATCCTCAAAAACACAATATCCGGACCCTTTGACTACGTTGAACAAAAGGCAATTTCAAAATTTGTATTTAATGTTTTTGGGGAAATGGTGGGATGGAGGAGGGATTAGTTGCCCTACAATCACTTTCGACTATTAAAAAGAGCACTATTCCTTTGAATTTCCAATCGAATGAGCCCTTTTTGAAGTTTCTACGACAGCTCCTTTAATACGAAGTGCTTTGGTCTAAAACCAAATAATAATACATTGTGCTCACATCGCACTTTTGCGCTGCCAATGATATCAATAAAGCCAACAATAGCAGCGATATTAGTGCCTTATACGGCCAGACAGAAAAAATCTGTCCTATCCGGCTTTAAAAGGCTCCCATTACTGCTAATGTAGAAACGGAACTGCTTAAAAATGATATTTTAGGCGTGTTTCCTGTTTTCACTTTGCTTTTGAAAGGATTAATATTCCTTAAATACTACTAGATTTCCTAACAAACATGTTGCTAGCCTAAAAACGACATGCATTGTGTTTGTTTTCCTGGACGGACTGTCCAGTAGCAGTCTATTTTGTTTAAAAAATATTTTCATATTTTCCAAATATTTGTCAAAAGTACACTTAATTATTTACTTGGTTAAGGCTGTGATTAAGTGAATTTATGGAACTCGAAAATCCCATGTTAAATTGAAAATTTTTATTTAAAAAGAACTCAAGTATTCATTGGCGGAAGATGCCGCTTTTAATATCAGGCCATAGCTTCTTGAAGATGCTACAAAATGTTTGAAAGGATTTTGCTCTATATATTAATTGCTTAGAAATCTTAGAAAATGTCGAGGTCTTTTTCACAAGTGTACTCGATAAAGGATATTGCTTTTAGAACAAAATCGGTACTATCATGAGCAGAAGACAATAACCTGTAAGATGATTGGAACCATTTTTCGATTTATTTTCCTGTTTTCTAACAGTCCCCTAGAATATTTTCAGCTACCTGAAATTTTTACAAGTCGGTTGCCAGAAAGAATCTTTTCAGATCGCCGATAATACCCCCCAGAGACCAAAATGACAAGCTGGTATAATCAGCTGCTTGTTAATAGAGTGTGAAATTTTCATAAATTATTTCAATGCAATGAAGAAACCTAGAAATGAGAAATAGTCAGGAGCCTTCAGTAAAGTTGTGCACACAAAGCCGAAATCATGGGGAAAATTAAATCAAAGCGAGGTATACATCTTAAAAGTGTTACCACACATAGACAGTGCCTTTGTAAAAAGTATTTGGAGCTTGGTAGATGTAAATATCCAAAATACCTAATAATGCGGTACGGTGAAGAACTAGACAAGTCAAGAGATTTAGGTCAAGCGACAAACCTTGAGGCGGAGCAGAACCCCATAGCTTCTTCCCTGTTGCCCTACCGGGTCGTGACTGGTGATAGAAACTTGGATTGCGAGTAATTGAAGGATTGCCGGCTAGAGACTTAAGTTTGGAAGCACAGGTGAGGAGGAAACAACCTGCAAAAATCATAGAGCCTTAACGAAATTTACACCACCAGATTCAGCGTATCAGAGAATCCTAGAGTAATTTCAAGCTCCTATCTACAATTAAACAAAAAAAAAGTTTTCTTAGTGAAAGTAAGGAGCGACATTAAAACTTAAAACGATCAGAAATTACTCCGTTTATGAAAGGGGCTTTTTCTCCTCAACGCCCAGCTCTTTACGCTAAGGTTTTTTACTGTTTTAAAATGTAGAGTTAAGAGAAAGAGTCAAACTTTAGCGTAAAGAGCGGGGCGTTGAGGAGGAAAAGCCCCTTTCATATACGGAGTAATTTCTGTTCGTTTTAAGTTTTAATGTCGCTCGTTACTTTCATTTAAAAAAACTCGTTTTTTTTTGTTTAATTTCTGGACGTCTTGGAATTAATGCATGGTTTGATCTTGGCTCTCCACACATAAATAATTAAAACGAAATTTGCATATTAATTTTTTGGGGCTAAATGGCTTTTTCACAGTTTTAATCGGAAGATTTTGAGAAAAAAGGAGTGAGGGAGGAGACCTAGTTGCCCTCCTATTTTTTGATTACTTAAAAAGGCAGCTATAACTTTTAACTTTTTACGAAGGTTTTCATAAGTAAAAAATATACGTAACTTACGAATTAAATTACGTAGCGAACTTCAATATTCGTATGTTTTTATTGCGTATATGAGGGGGCTCACCCATCGTCAATACCTCGCTCTTGATATTAAAGCTTAAATTTTGTCCCAATTCCTTAAAAATGACCCCTGAATCACAAAGGCCGTAGAATAAATAGTTGAAATTACTAAAAATGCTTTAGCGTAAAAAGCGAGGTATTACGAGGAGGTAGACACCTCAGATGCGTAATAATTTCTGTTCGTTTTAAGTTTTAATGCTGCTTCTTACTTTCAGTAGAAAAAAACTTTTCATGTTTATTTTTTCATTGTTTTTTTTTAAACAATGCTAGAAAATCCTGCGCCCCCTCCGTTGAAAGTCTCTTCCCCCATGAGAAGTTCGTCCATGGAAAAATCCTCCCCGGTAACCCTCCCCCTCAAATATCCCCCCAAACCAAAAAAATCCCCCTGAAAACGTCTGTACACTTCTTAGTATCCATTACTATATGTACACACAGGTCAAAGATTGTAACTTGCAGCCCCTCCCACGGGGACTGCGGGGGAATAAGTCGTCCCCAAAGACATAGTTATTGGGTTTTTCGACTGTGGTGAATAAAATGGGTATCTCAGAATTTGGATCCGGTGAATTTGGGGGAAAATGACCGTGGGAGGGGGCCTAGGTGCCCTACAATTTTTTGGTCACTTAAACAGGGTATTAGAAATTATCATTTTCGTTAGAATGAGCCCTTTTGTGACATTATGGGACCACTGGGTCGATACGATCACCCCTGGGAAAAAAACAAATAAACACGCATCCGTGATTTGTCTTCTGGGCAAAAATGCGACATTCGCACGTTTTTATAGATTGGGGCTTGAAACTTCCACAACAAGGTTCTCTGATACGCTGAATCTGATGTGTGATTTTTGTTAAGATCGTATGACTTTTAGGGGGTTTCCCCCTATTTTCTAAAATGAGGCAAATTTTTTCAGACTACTAACTTTTGATGGGTAAGACTAATCTTGATGAAACTTAAATATTTTAAATCAGCATTAAAATGCCATTCTTTTGATATAACTATTGGTATCAAAATTCCATTTTTTTTAGGGTTTTGGTTACTATTGAGCCTGGTCACTCCTTACTACAGCTCGTTACCACGAACTGTTAAAAAATGTGGAATTTTGTGTTTTTTTGTCAGAAGGCAGATCACGGATGCGTGTTTATTTGTTTGTTTTTTTGTTTTTGTTTTTTTTCAGGGGTGATCGTATCGACCCAGTGGTCCTAGAATATTGCGAGAGGGTTCATTCTAACGGAAATGAAAAGTTCTAGTGCCCTTTTTAATTGACCAAAAAAATTGGAGGGCACCTAGGCCCCCATCGCATGCTAATCATTTTCCCAAAGTCACCGGATCAAAATTCTGAGATAGCCATTTTATTCAGCGTAGTTGACAATCCTTACAACTATACCTTTTGGGATAACCTACTCCCCCACAGTCCCCGTGGGAGGGACTACAAGTTACTAACACTGACCAGTGCTTACATATAGTAATGATTACTGGGAAGTGTACAGACGTTTTCTGGGGCGTTTTCATTTGGTTGGGGGCAGAGGTTGAGAAGAGGGGGATATGTCGGGGGAACTTTTCATGGATGAATTTGTCATGGGGGACGAAAATTTCCATGAAGGGAGCGCAGGATTTTCTAGCATTATTTAAAAAAAAATGAAAAAATAAATATGACAAAGTTTTTCAACTGAAAGGAACAGATAATTCCTGTTATTATTTTCCTGTAAATATTAATTCCTGTTAATATTCCAAAATAATTTTTGTTAAAAGGAACAGAAATTATTACGCATATGAGGGGCTCTCTTCCTCCTAATACCTCGCTCTTTACGCTAAAGTATTTTTAGAAATTTCAACTAATTATTCTACGGCTTTTGTTATTCAGGGGTCATTCTTAAGAAACTGGGACAAAATTTAAGCTTTAGCGTGAAGAGTGAGGTACTGACGAGGGGGTGAACCCCCTCATATATGTAATAAAAATATGAGAATACAGAAGTTTCTTTACGTAAGCTAATTTTTAAGTTGCGTATATCTTTAACTAATAAAATTTATTTTTAGTAATAATTTTACTAATAAAAACATTCATAAATAAAAGTTCTAGTTGCCTTTTTAAGTAACCAAAAAATCGGAGGGCAACTAGAAATCCATCCGCGCTTCTTTTTTTTCCTCAAGATCATTTGATCAAAAGTATGAGAAGACCATTTAGCCAAAAAAAAATAAAAAACGCAAATTTCGTTTTAATTATTCATCTGTGGAGAGCATAAATCAAAACATGCATTGATTCGAAAACGTTCAGAAATTAAATTAAATAAAAACAAGTTTTTTTTAACTTAAAGTAAGGATTGACATTAAAACATAAAACGAACAGAAATTACTTCAAAATGAAAGGGGCTGCATCCTCAACAGCGCCCCGCTCTTCACGCTAAAGTCCGACTCTTTCTCTTAACTCTATTTTTAAAACAGTAAAAAACTTTAGCGTAAAGAGCGGGGCGTTCACGAGGAAGCAGTCCCTTTCATATACGAAGTAATTTCTGTTCGTTTTAAGTTTTAATGTCACTCCTTACTTTCAGTTATTTTTTTTTTCAATTCAATTCGTAAGAAAACTTTGGTTTTCTGTGAACCCTCGAAGAAAGCTTTCAACTAAGTTTGGTGTTTAGTTTCGAATTAATCAACTGAGGTATTTTAATTAGCTTATTCCTAGGAAAAAAAGTGGAAAAAACAATAAATTTTTAAATGCACTCTGTGCATGCCGTCCCAGTTTTATATACATGGGCATTTTGTATTTGACAATGATAGTGCTCTTTTGCTCATTTTCTCTTCTCCCTTGGTCGGTAACCACGCTTTGCAAGACCCAGCCAAATATATTACTATTCCTCGGCTGAAGCATCTCTCCAAAGGAAGCTGTCTATCAAAACCTCTCACAAGACTTGATAATTGGTACTATTTGAAGTTTTGACATTCGACGGTCTCTAGAGAATTAAAAGACAGAAGGCTAACCTAACTTCAATTTTGAAGCTCGATGTTTTAAAGTTCACTTAATCACGGCCTTAAGGCAGAATGCAATTTACATCAAAATAACATGTCTCATCCAGTCTAACAAATGAATACCATTAATTTTGTCACATCTCCTATATATTAATTCGATTCTGCTCTTCTAGGGAAAACCAAGTAAATTTAAGAAAAATTACTTTGGTAATAGCTCTTCCTTATATTGTTATTGTCTTAAGTCAAGCTAGACAATAGACAGACAATCGTAAAAAACATACAACTAAAAATGATATACTTCTTGAAAAATCGCCAGGAGTTGGCACCCAAAATAAAATGAAACCTTTCTAATATCGACAACCTCTAAAACCAAACAAAAGCAGAGGTTATTATCGTTGAAATTCGTGTTCTCTGAAGGAAGAAAAATATTTTTCAATTATCTTCAAATATTTATCTGCAAATCGAAAGCAAGACAACAATAAAGGTTTTTATGGAGTTTCCACAGAAAGAGAAAGCACTTTTCTGCTTTCAATGAAAAGTGATCGTATTCTCTTTTCGTTTCTCCTCTGGAGTTAAATCTTCAATAAGGTTAAGCAGAATGCGTCTTTCCTAGTGATTGCTTTTTATTGTGCATTTTTTGTACAAATTACTTAGCTTTTTCTCCAATATGGGATTAGGGAAAAGAATAATCGAATTACAAACCACTCCTATTAAATACATAAGAAAATATATAAAAATAATGCCACTGAGCCGAGAAACAAATATTGTTTCTTACAAGTTCTAGAAATCCTTTTACTAGCATTCTGACCATAACTACTTAGGTTGTCATTTTTAGCCCTAATAAAGAGTAGACATTTATATCTTGGAGTTGCACGACTTTTTATAGCCATCCTGGAATGCTCTGTGGTCATATTTATGGCTAAGCGGAATCGTGAAAGGTCAACACTGTCATTCATAAAAAGCTGCAGAGGTGGGATTGAACTTCCGGGTACAGGAGCGGAGAAAACTGCTTACGACGGAATGGAGACTCGTCCCAGTTTTTCCACTTATACGAATATTTTAGTCGATCCACTGGATTTGATGTCTGTCTATGGACAAATGAAGGTAGTACAGAGTCTGTAGAATACCTACGGAGAAAGTGTATTCCTATTGATAAATTCATATTTACACTATCCTTACAACATCCTTACCCATATTACCAGACAATTCTGCTACAAATTCTAATTTTAAGTTCTGCGTCAACGGGTCGTCATACCCAAATTTTAATACAATCTGATCTGTGACTCTTTTCATATATGGTATCGGGTATCGGACTCACTCTTATAAAAATTTTGGGCAAAACCTTTACAAAATAAAAAAAGTTTGGAAAACCTTACTAGACAGTGAAAAAAAGAAAAAATTCAAATTTATGCGAAATTCTAATCTTGTAACTATGAAGGATAGGACGGATAAAGCTACAGGTTTTTTTTTGGTCATGTACTTGGAGCATGATACGTTTGTGGCAACTAGTGGCTTACGAAGAATTCTACTAAATCCAAAATTTCATCTACGGATTCCCTACGAAAAATTTCTGACGGGTAAAGGATTATAAAAAAGGAGCTAGTGGAATCACTGCAAAGAACCACTAATTCTCCATTCTTTTTATAGCCATTCTCTCCTCTTCGAGGCATTTATCTGAGCCGTTCATAAGATATATGAAATTTTTAATTTTAATGACAGAAATACATAAGAACATGAACTAAAAATCCTTCCTTGACATTGATTTTAACAAGTTATAGCATATATTTGCTTTTCTAAATAAAAACTGAATTACAATCTGAAATTCAAGAAGAGTACCTTTAAAAAAAGTCCAAACCAAAAAAGTTACCAAAAGAATTTAGTTCTACCACTTTTGGTACTATTACTACTCCTATAATTATCACTGCTCTTACCACGGCTGTTTCTACGATGGCTGCTTCAACAACAATAAATTTTAAGTGGAAAATTAGATTTATTTTATACCTTGTTGAAATGTCATGGCAGGATTGTCAGCGCGGATGAGTGTAGTCCTCAAATGACACCTATGGGATCCAAGGCACCTCTTTGTATATCCTGCTCACAAATATAAGCAGAACTTTTTATTTATGATCATTCATTATCATGAGAGCATTTCGGCACTGATTCTAAAGGGTCAAATGCCTATTATAATAAATAGATAAAAAAGATTGAAAAATTTAGCTTGACAGAAAGTATCTAAAACACCAAAATAAACAATTACAGAAGAAATCCAGCCCTTTAGTTTAACTGTTTGTACCAAAGATACTTTTATTTTAGCTATTGCTAGCTGTGGATACACTTCTACCCTGAATGCTTTTTTTAAACTAGTCCCGGTAAAACGGCTACTATCGTGGTTATTGTTACCTCAAGCTCTTCACATATGACTGCTACTGTGACCACTGCTAATACAGTGACTGGTCACACCATAATCACTACTGCTAGTTCAACTACAACTCCATTATTAATTATTACTTCTATTGCAATAAATCTGAACATCATTTCCTGTCGTGAGTACTCCTACAAAGACTACAACCCCCTGAGTACTTTCCCGCATGGATATTTCTTGTTTTTGTTTCCTTTTAGTTTGCCTTCACTCTTATGTCTGGTCAGTTTGGCTTTATAACTCATTTGCATAAAGTTGTGAATCATTGTTATGAAATATGACTTTGTGTGACAATTGTCAAAAGTTGTCTTTGGGAATCAACAGATTGTTAAGGCTAAAATTTTTATGAACAAAAAGCGCTCTCAAATTTATTAACTATAAATTTTGCTTTTTTTATTTTGATAGCTTAACATGGCAATACTGAACAAAACACGGAACAACACTATTATTTCTATTGCCATAAATTTGAACACCATTTCCTATCGTGAGTACTCCTACAATGACTAGAGTCCCCAAGAGTACTTTCCCGCATGAATGTTTCTTGTTTTTGTTTCCTTTTAGTTTGCCTTCACTCTTATGTCTGTTCAGTTTGGCTTTATAACTTATTTACACTAAATTTATAATTCTTACGAAATATGACTTTACGTGACAATGATCAAAAGTTGTCTTTGATCAAAAGCAGATTGTTAAGGTCAAAATTTTTATGAACAAAAAGAGCTCTTAAATTATTAACTTTAAATTTTACTTTTTTTATTTTGATAGCTCAACCTGGCAATACTGAACAAAATACGGAACAACACTAGACAACCAAAAGTACTTCCAAAACTTTTGTAAGTCACAAATTTCTTTTTAACCCTACGACTCTCTCTAGGGTGGTTTCCCCATCCTCTTCCGTGTGCAAAAGTTATTGTGGTATGTTTTCAAATTTAAAATGTATATTTTTATTAAGCTAAGCTCCGATTTTTCTTACCTTTTCTCAATTTGAACTTTTGTTAAATGCTATAAATTGCTGCCAGAGGTTTATATTCTAAAGAATCTATTTGTTTACAGCCGTGGCAGGAAATAGAGCTATAACAAGTATGTTGACAAGGAATCTTGTAAGCAAAACAATAAGCCTTTCCCCGTGCCGTCTAAAGGAAAAAAACATTATGTATCCTTTCGTCCCAATAAAAATTTCATTTTCTTTCAAGAAGAAACTCATTACGAGACAATCCCTAAGCGGACTTGCTGCTCAAAAGAATAAAAAGTGAAAAAGATATGTCAGCCTTTGGGGAAATAAAGCGTTTCTGGTACAAGCCCTTGAATGTATTTCTTTAGCTTTAAATCTAGGTTCTGGAAGCGATGTATGGTTTGTTGTTTGTTTTTATTTTCATAATCTGATAAAGAGAAATATTGATGTTGAAGAATATCCGTTACATGCTTTGTTCGTCTAGGGTAAAGCAGTTGTTAGACGAAAATGGTTGAGGGGAATCATTGTTTGGTTTTCATTTAATAATAGAGCACAGTTAGTTATATTAGAGATATCGCAAAAAGGGTTATGCATATACGTGCAAAATTGGTTATGAATAAAAACCATAGAACTAAAAAATTCAAGAGCAATAATAACATAACCGACGTCTTATAAAATTCGTGCCCCCCAAGCCCCCCCGCGTTCGTAAGTCGTTACGCGCCATAATAGTTACGCGCCATTGTAGTTGTGTCCCTATGTCCCACCTGTGAATATAGATAGATATATATATATATATATATATATATATATATATATATATATATATATATATATATATATATATGTGTGGTTTTAACTACGTAAAACTTGCGAATATACAACATTCTTTGCTGTCCCATTGTCTTTGCATATAAATAGATTGTCAGGTTTACCGACTCTTGAACATGCAACATATAATGGTCCATGGGAAAACAATCTGTATTCAGATCTATACCTCATGATTCTAATGATTGCCCTTGAGCTTTGTTGATGGTGATTGCTAATCGACCATTCCCTGTCCCGGTGTCCCGGTCGTCATTTATATCCCCCTGTTTCCCCCGGTGTCCCCGTTGTAGTTGTGTCCCTGTGTCCCGGTCGTCATTTATATTCCCTGTGTCCCGGTCGTCATTTGTATCCCGGTGTCCCGGTCTGTATATACATTCGTTTTTTAGTTTTGTTTTTCTCCTTTATTTTTTTCCTTTTTTTTCTTTTTTAGTTTATTTAGATTTTTAGATTTTTTAGTTTTTTTATTAGTTTTTAGGTTTTTTTTCTTTTTAGTTTTTTTGTAGTTTTTAAATTCTTTTTAGTTTTGTTAGTTTTTTTTTTACTTATGTCCTGGTCGTCATTTATACTCCTTGTGTCCCGGTGCTTTGTTGATTGCTAATCGAACATTCCTTTTGTCCTGGTCGCTTTCTCTTTGAGTGTCGTCATTTATTTTTTTCTTTTTTAGTTCTTTTAGTTTTTACCTTTTTTAGTTTTTTTTAGTTTTTTAGATGAAAATTTTTTTTAGTTTTTTCCTTGTTTTCTTTTTAGTTTTTTATTGGTTTTTACCTTTATTTTAGCTTATTTTTCAGTTTTTTCCTATTTTTTAGTTTTTTTTTATTTTTTATTTTTTTTAGTTTTTTACCTTTTTTTAGTTTTTTAGTTTTTTTAGTTTTTTAGCTTTTTTACTTTTTTTATTAGTTTTTAGTTTTTTTTGTAGTTTTTGCCTTTTTTTAGTTTTTTCAGTTTTTTTTTAGTTTTTTATTGGTTTTTACCTTTATTTTAGCTTATTTTTCAGTTTTTTCCTTTTTTTTAGTTTTTTTTAGTTTTTAGTTTTTTTAGTTTTTTACCTTTTTTTAGTTTTTTTAGTTTTTTTAGTTTTTTAGCTTTTTTATTTTTTTTATTAGTTTTTAGTTTTTTTTGTAGTTTTTGCCTTTATTTAGTTTTTTTAGTTTTTTAGCTTTTTTATTAGTTTTTAGTTTTTTTTGTAGTTTTTGCCTTTTTTTAGTTTTTTTCTTTTTAGTTTTTTTGTAGTTTTTACCTTCTTTTTAGTTTTGTTAGTTTTTTTTTTTACTTATGTCCTGGTCGTCATTTATACTCCCTGTGTCCCGGTGCTTTGTTGATTGCTAATCGAACATTCCTTTTGTCCTGGTCGCTTTCTCTTGGAGTGTCGTCATTTATTTTTTTCTTTTTTAGTTCTTTTAGTTTTTACCTTTTTTAGTTTTTTTTAGTTTTTTAGATGAAAATTTTTTTTAGTTTTTTCCTTTTTTTCTTTTTAGTTTTTTATTGGTTTTTACCTTTATTTTAGCTTATTTTTCAGTTTTTTCCTTTTTTTTATTTTTTTTTTATTTTTTATTTTTTTTAGTTTTTTACCTTTTTTTAGTTTTTTTAGTTTTTTTAGTTTTTTAGCTTTTTTACTTTTTTTATTAGTTTTTAGTTTTTTTTGTAGTTTTTGCCTTTTTTTAGTTTTATCAGTTTTTTTTTAGTTTTTTATTGGTTTTTACCTTTACTTTAGCTTATTTTTCAGTTTTTTCCTTTTTTTTAGTTTTTTTTAGTTTTTAGTTTTTTTAGTTTTTTACCTTTTTTTAGTTTTTTTAGTTTTTTTAGTTTTTTAGCTTTTTTATTTTTTTTATTAGTTTTTAGTTTTTTTTGTAGTTTTTGCCTTTTTTTAGTTTTTTTAGTTTTTTAGCTTTTTTATTAGTTTTTAGTTTTTTTTGTAGTTTTTGCCTTTTTTTAGTTTTTTTAGTTTTTTAGCTTTTTTATTTTTTTTATTAGTTTTTAGTTTTTTTTGTAGTTTTTGCCTTTTTTTAGTTTTTTCAGTTTTGACGTCACCTGATCCAGTTTTTTCAGGTGACGTCACCTGATCCACGATCCACAGATCCACAGACAACTTATTTTTATATATATAGATATATATATATATATATATATATATATATATATATATATATATATATATATATATATATATATATATATATATATATATTTGTTGATGGAGATTGCTAATCGAACATTCCCTGTGTCCCGGTCTTCATTTATATATCCCCCCTGTGCCCCCTGGGGTTCCCGTTGTAGTTCTGTCCCTGTGTCCCAGTCGTTATTTATATTCCCTGTGTCCCGGTCGTTATTTGTGTCCCGGTGTCCCGGTCTGTAGTTTCTCTTTGAATGTCCCCCCTGTATCCCCCCTGTGCCTCCCGGCGTCCCTGTTGTAGTTGTGTCCCTGTCTCCCGGTCGGTATTTATATTCCCTGTGACCCGGTCGTTATTTGTGTCCCGGTGTCCCAGTCTGTAATTTTTCTTTGAGTGTCCAAGTCGTCATTTATATTCCCTGTGTCCCGGTCATCATTTGTGTCCCGGTGTCCTGGTCTGTAATTTCGTCAGTCGACAAACATGACGTCCGTCGACAAACAACTTCATAACGGAATGCTCAATCCTTATAATGACGTCTGTCGACAAACATGACGTCAGTCGACAAACAAACATGACCTTAGTACACACAAACAATCAACTTATATATATATATATATATATATATATATATATATATATATATATATATATATCTATATATATATATATATATATATATAATGAAAAGAGAAAAAAAAAAAAAAAAAAAAAAAAAAAAAAAAAAAAAAAAAGGAGACAGAAGGAGAAAAGGAAGACTGTTTTCCTAAATTAGTGATTAATATAGACCAGCACTTGAATGAGGCCTTAACCCTACTCATCCATACAATCACATAGGTCAAACAGCATAGCCACACACAATCAACCATAAAGAATAATCCATGGACAGGCAGTCATGTCGTCAATAAGTATAAGTCGTCATTTACCAAACAATAGAAAAAAAAAATAATATAGACAAATAATTCAGAGGCAACACCCAACATAAGGACGCATCAGGAGAATACACTGGCCTATATAGGGTTTTGCCACTCTAAATTCTCTACCCAGCACAGTGTTGTGGCTACCACAGAATATCCATGGCATCCCCGCGTCAGGTATCACCCCCAAAATACATGCCTATGAGAAAAAAAACAGCAAATGTAAAACAACCAAGTAAAACCAAAAACAAGCTTATCCTGTTAATATATCCCTCCCTTTAGCAACAATAGGTAAAATAAAAATATTATAAATTTTACCAAATCACAAATATTAACACAATGCAAAAAACCTGAATGAACTAAACAATTATAGAATTCATCTTTACCATGTGGCTAATTTTTTTGAAAATCCGCTCAATTAGAAACACAATTCAAAATAAATGGCGCTGTGACAACATTTCTCGAACCTCCGAAATTAATTAAAAATTTCTTTAAGTATTTCTAGATAATTCTTTTGATATTTATTTAAAAGTTCGTTATAATGAAAACTAAATTTTCTAAATTGCCAAGTTAATTTATTTGCTATCAATTTTTGCTATCAATCTATTTTTAAAATCAATATAATTACTACAAATCCTTGCATAACGAAGTAACTGTGAGAAAAACGCTGAATATGTGATATTTGAGTGTATATTACTTTCAGGAAATGGGAAACTAATCACTTCAAAATCAAAATCATCCGTTTTATTATACATTTTAAAACTTGATTTATTATTATCACAAATATTAATATTTAAATCTAAGAAATGATCTTCATGACCAGCGCCATGACAAGGCTCAAGAATAAGCTCTGATGGATATATATTTTTAGAAATATCAATGAAATCCTTACAATTTAAGACCAAAATATCATCTAAATATCTTTTATTATTTGACAAAGCATGTTTTAAATTAATTGGATTATTCTTATCCATCATATATTTATATTCTAGTTGACTTAAAAACAAGTCAGCTATAAATGGGCTGGCATTTCCCCCCATGGGAATTCCCATAATTTGCTTGTACAAATCACCCCCAAATCTTATATAAGTATTGTATAAAACAAATTCCAATAACTCAAAAATCATATCCAAGCTGTAACATCTCAAGTTAACTGTAGTATTAAAGCAGTTCGTCCATATAGCTTTTTTATTATAAATGTCTATTTTTAAGAACCTTTTACTAGATAAGAGGAAAGATTTCTTTATAACAGTTTTTAAATTATCAAACACTAAATTAAGTGATAAATTGGTATACATTGTCGCAAAATCGAAAGACTCAATTCTTTTAGCTGAAACCATTGTTAAAGAATCTATCACCTGCATTGAATTATTAACACTCCAATATGGATTAAAATTCGAAAAAATTTTAATACCAGAACAATAGGTTTTAAGTTTATTTACAATTTCCTTTAAAATTAAAGAGAGGTCAGTAACAGCAATGCGGGTTGGACATTTAGCTGCTCCAGCAATAAACCGTGGTTTAGGGGGATTCTTATGAAATTTTACAGTCCAAAATAGGAAAGGGAACTTTTTATCATTGTCATTTATTTTAATATTAAAATTTTTAAAAAGTATTTCTTCAGTCTTTTCAATTAAATTCTCATCCTCTATATTTACCTTTTCGTAAACATTAGTTGTGCATAACTCCCTTTTTAAGATATCGCAATACAGCTTCTGACAAATTATGGCAAAATTATTATTAGCCTTATCCACTGGCACAATTACAAATTCATTCTTTAGATTAGCAATTGCTTGTTTAATTTTCGCATTATAAAATAATGATTTAGTGTTACTATTTTTTAAGTTAGAATATATTTTATTTCGTATTCTACTAATAATTAAATTCTTCCAACTTTGAAAACTCTCTTTATTTTTATTCTCTTTCTTACACCACTTATCAATTAATAAATCAAAATCATTTTCCAAGCCATCAAGAACACTCGATGGTTTCAGATGATGAGAAAGACGGAAATTAGCCCCTTTATTCATTTTAATTTGAAGATATATATATATATATATATATATATATATATATATATATATATATATATATATATATATATATATATATATATATATATATATATATATATACATATATATATATATATAATATATATATATATATATATATATATATATATATATATACATATATATATATATATATATATATATATATATATATATATATATATATATATATATATATATATATATATATATATATATATATATATATATATATATATATATATATATATATATATATATATATATATATATATATATATATATATATATATATATATATATATATATAAACTGTTGGGGTGGCGCGAAGCACCACCCCAACACCTAGTTGGTGGGGTACTTCGCCCCCTAGGCCCCACCCGCGCACGTAAGTCGTTACACGCCATATTAGTTACGTGCCATTGTAGTTGTGTCCCTGTATCCCACCTGTGAATATATTTATATATATATGTATATATATATATATATATATGAATATATATATATATATATATATATATATATATATATATATATATATATATATATATATATATATATATATATATATATATATATATATATATATATATACATATATATATATATATATATATATATATATATATATATATATATATATATATATATATATATATATATATATATATATATATATATATATATATATATATATATATATATATATATATATATATATATATATATATATATATATATATATATATATATATATATATATATATATATATATATATATATATATATATATATATATATATATATATATATATATATATATATATATATATATATATATATATATATATATATATATATATATATATATAAACTGTTGGGGTGGCGCGAAGCACCACCCCAACACCTAGTTGGTGGGGTACTTCGCCCCCTAGGCCCCACCCGCGCACGTAAGTCGTTACACGCCATATTAGTTACGTGCCATTGTAGTTGTGTCCCTGTATCCCACCTGTGAATATATTTATATATATATGTATATATATATATATATATATATATATATATATATATATATATATATATATATATATATATATATATATATATATATATATATATATATATATATATATATATATATGTATATATATATATATATATATATATATATATATATATATATATATATATATATATATGTATATATACTTATATATATATATATATATATATATATATATATATATATATATATATATATATATATATATATATATATATATATATCTATATATATATAAATAAGTTGTATGTCTGTGTGTCTGTCTGTCAGGTGACGTCATGTTTCTGTGTCGACTGACGTCATGAAGTTAGTTGTCGTCATTTTTGCTATGACGGTGACGTCATTAAAGATATTTAAGACATATATGTTCACGTAGAAATCTATTAATGTTTAAGTTTAAAATGACTGATGAACTTACAATGGCAAAAGCCGATGAAGATGCTCAAAGAGTCTATGCCAAAAAACTTTCTGCTGATAGAGAAAGTCAGAAAAGAAAGCGTGCCGAGGAATCAAAAGAACAGCAAGGAAACAGGCTTGAGGCTGATAGAGAAAGAAAGAACAGAAAGCGTGCCGAGGAATCAAAAGAACAGCAAGGAAACAGGCTTGAGGCTGATAGAGAAAGAAAGAACAGAAAGCGTGCCGAGGAACTACCAGAACAACGCGAAAGCAGACTTGCTGCTAAAAGAGAAAGTGAAAAAAGAAGGCGTGCCGAGGAATCACAAAAACAGCAAGAAATCAGGCTTGCTGCTGATAGAGAAAGTAAGAAAAGAAAGCGTGCCGAGGAATCACAAGAACAGCAAGAAATCAGGCTTGCTGCTGATAGAGAAAGTAAGAAAAGAAAGCGTGCCGAGGAATCAGAGCAACCTGAAAGTTATCGCCTGGCATTCAGGTACAGCCCAGTCGATGATTATAGCTTGAGTAGATGTGTTCAAATCGGGACAATGTCTAAAATTTGTCCCTATTGCAAGGCCTTGAAATTCAATGGTGAAACAATGGGAATGTGTTGCGCCTCAGGAAAAGTTAAACTTCCTCTATTGGCTGCACCACCAGAGCCATTGAAGACTTTCCTTACTGGAAATACGTCAGTATCTAAGCGTTTTTTGTCAAAAATCAGAAAATACAACTCATGTTTCCAAATGACGTCGTTTGGAGTCCAAATCGAAAATCCAGATCAATTTATGTCTACTTTCAAAGTAAAAGGGCAAATTTATCATAGAGCAGGGTCCCTTCTACCATTCTCAGGCGAGAATCATAAATTTTTACAATTGTACTTCATCAGTGATAGAAATTCTGAATTGAATGCACGTTGCGAAATTTCTCCCAACGTTGAAAGGACAATCGTTTCCCAATTGCAACATCTTTTCCACGAAAATAATAATTTAGTGCGTCTGTTCAAAACAGCCATCGATTCGATGCCTACTGATACGCATAAAATTGTTATTTCCACTGACAAAACGCCTCCTGGCCAACATGTGCGTAGATACAATGCTCCAACTATCGACGAAGTGGCAATTGTTATGGTCGGTGATCAGTTTTTACCTCGAGATATTATTCTTCATAAGCGAAACGCTCAGTTGTTAAGAATTGCTGAAACTCATCGATGCTACGATGCCCTACAATATCCTATCATTTTTTGGGATGGAGCCGACGGCTATCACTTTAATATTAAATTGATGAATCCAGCCACTAACAAAGAAATGAATAAGAAATACAGTGCAATGCATTATTATTCCTATAGACTAATGATTCGGCAGGATGAAGAAAATTATATTTTAAAATGCCGTGAATTGTTTCACCAATTTGTCGTTGATATGTATGCTAAAATTGAATCAGAACGTTTGCTATATATCCGCCTGAATCAGACCAAGCTCCGCTCTGAACAATACATTCATTTGCGAGATGCAGTTATAAATGACGGTAATACCACAAACGTTGGAAAATTAACAATTTTACCTTCGTCATATGCTGGCAGTCCCCGTCATATGCATGAATATGCTCAAGATGCTATTGCGTATGTTCGTCTCTATGGTCGTAAAGATTTATTTATTACATTTACATGTAATCAATCTTGGGACAAGATACTGCAGCTTTTACTTCAAGGAAAATCGGCGGTTCATAGGCATGACATTACGGCCCGTGTCTTCCGGCAAAAGTTGAAATCACTGATAAACTACATAGTAAAACTTGAAGTGTTTGGGTCAGTGCGATGCTGGATGTACTCAGTGGAATGGCAAAAACGAGGTTTGCCACTCGCACATATACTAATCTGGCTACATAAAAAAATTACTTCGAACGAAATTGATGATGTGATTTCCGCTGAAATACCTGATAAAAATGTCGATAAGGGGTTACATGATATTATTGTAAAAAATATGATACATGGACCTTGCGGTGCACTGAACGAAAATTCACCATGCATGGCCAAAGGAAGGTGCACAAAGCAATATCCTCGACTTTTAGTATCCAACACAATTACTGGCAATGGTGGTTACCCACAATATAGAAGAAGATCTACTGAAGATGGCAGTAAAACAGCAATAATAAAGAAGCGTAACGGTACCACCATCGAAGTAGATAACCAGTGGGTTGTTCCAGATTCCCCATTATTATCATAAACATTTAATGCACACATAAACGTTGAATACTGTAACTCCGTAAAGGCAATCAAATATATTTGTAAATACGTCAACAAAGGCAGTGACATGGCAGTTTTTGGCTTTCAGCCCGAAATCAAAGATTTCGATGAAATTGTACAATAGCAGGCTGGAAGATACATAAGCAGTAATGAAGCTGTTTGGCGAATTCTTTCATTTCCGATACATGAACGTAGTCCAGCTGTTGTTCACTTACCGGTACATTTACGGAATGGTCAACGTGTTTATTTCTCGGAAACCAACGTGCAACAAAGAGCCCTGAATACACCGGATACAAAATTAACAGCTTTTTTTTCGCTTTGCAAAAATGATTCTTTTGCAAAAAAAACTGCTGTATACTGAAGTGCCTTCGTATTACGCGTGGAATACTAAAAATAAAGTATTTGAACGTCGAAAACAGAGTAAGTCAGTCGAAGCCCAACCTACCATCTTCAAAGATACCACGATAGGAAGACTCTACACCGTTCACCCCAATCAACATAATTGCTTTTTTCTACGCCTGCTTTTGGTGAATGTACCAGGTCCGACATCCTTTTAGTATTTGAGCTCGAGGCTCTGGATCAATGCTTGAAAGATTTGAGAGGGAAGTCGAAACCCTTTGGCAGCACATTAATATTGCTTGCGGGAGATTTCAGGCAAACATTACCTATAATACCTAGATAAACTCCTGCAAACGAAATGAATGCTTGCCTGAAAAATTCTAATTTGTGGGCACACGTAAAAATATTAAAATTAACTACAAATATGCGTGTCCGATTGCAAAACGATGACTCTGGTCAAACATTTTCAGATCAATTGCTGGCAATTGGAAACGGAAAGCTCCCATTAGACTCAATTTCAGGACGTATACAACTACCTGCTGATTTCTGTAATTTAGTGACGTTCAAAATTGAATTGATTGAAAAAGTATTTCCGAATATTCTAAAAAATTATAAAAATTAAATGGCTAATAAAATAAATGGCTAAGTGAAAGAGCGATTCTCGCACCCAAAAATATAGACGTCCACGAAATCAACAATATTGTTTTGACCAAGATTCGAGACCAGGCAGTCCTTTACAAGTCAGTCGACACAGTTTTGGAACCAAATGAAGCGGTTAATTATCCATCTGAATTTTTAAATTCCATAGATCTTTCAGGGTTTCCACCACACGTGCTACAACTAAAAATAGGCATACCAATAATACTTTTAAGAAATATCAACCCACCAAAGCTTTGCAATGGCACGCGACTTGCCGTAAAAAGAACAATGGAAAACCTAATAGAGGCTTGACAGGGCCTTTTTGAGGGTGAGGCTGTTCTTATTCCTCGCATTCCCATGATTCCAACGGATCTGCCTTTTCAATTTAAAAGATTGCAATTCCCAATTCGATTAGCATTTGCAATCACCATTAACAAAGCTCAAGGTCAATCATTAGAAAAATGTGGTATAGATCTTAATACTGATTGTTTTTCCCATGGACAATTGTACGTTGCAAGTCAAGGGTCGGTAAACCTGACAATCTATTTATATGCAGCGACAATTGGACAGCGAAGAATGTTGTATATTCGCAAGTTTTACGCAGTTAATTTGTATTGTATCTATCTATCTATCTATCTATATAAAAACGAGTTGTGTGTATGCATGTTTGTTTGTTTGTAAAAAGAGAGTTTGCATATGACGTCATTATTAGTACATACGGCTTTGTATATGCACAGACAATGGGAAAGCCAAGAATGTTGTATATTCGCAATTTTTAAAGTAGTTTAACTCCTGCAGACGAAATGAATGCTTGCCTGAAAAATTCTAATTTATGGGAACACGTAAAAATATTAAAATTAGCTACAAATATGCGTGTCCGATTGCAAAACGATGACTCTGGTCAAACATTTTTAGATCAATTGCTGGTAATTGGAAACGGAAAGCTCCCAGTAGACTCAATTTCTAGACGTATACAACTACCTACTAATTTCTGTAATTTAGTGAAAGAGCAAAATTTAGTAATATATATATATATATATATATATATATATATATATATCATGAAAAAGAAATCTCCAATGCAACAGCCATACACACAAAAGAAAAGAAAAGAGAGAGACAGAAGGAGAAAAGGAAGACTGTTTTCCTAAATCAGTGATTAATATAGACCAGCACTTGAATGAGGCCTTAACCCTACTCATCCGTACAATCACATTGGTCAAACAGCATAGCCACACACAATCAACCATAAAGAATAATCCATGGACAGGCAGTCATGTCGTCAATAAGTATAAGTCGTCATTTACCAAACAGTAAAAAAAATAATATAGACATAGACAAATAATTCAGAGGCAACACCCAACATAAGGGCTCATCAAGAGAATACACTGGCCTATAAAGGGTTTCGCCACTCTAAATTCTCTACCCAGCACAGTGTTGTGGCTACCACAGAATATCCATGGCATCCCCGCGTCAGGTATCACCCCCAAAATACATGCCTAGGAAAGAAAAAAAAAAACAGCAAATGTAAAACAAACAAGTAAAACCAAAACAAGCTTATCCTGTTAATATATCCCTTCCTTTAGCAACAATAGGTAAACTAAATATTATAAATTTTACCAAATCACAAATATTAACACATTGCAAAAAACCTGAATGAACTAAACAATTATGGAATTCATCTTTACCATGTTGCTAATTTTTAAGAAAATCCGCTCAATTAGAAACACAATTCAAAATAAATGGCGCTGCGACAACATTTCTCAAACCTCCGAAATTAGTTGAAAATTTCCTTAAGTATTTCTAGATAATTCTTTTGATATTTATTTAAAAGTTCGTTATAATGAAAACTAAATTTTTTAAATTGCCAAGTTAATGTATTTGCAGAAAAACCTCTTGATATCAGTTTTTGGCTTAAGATTTTACATCTATTTTTAAAATCAATATAATTACTACAAATCCTTGCATAAAGAAGTAACTGTGAGAAAAACGCTGAATATGTGATATTTGAGTGTATATTACTTTCAGGGAATGGGAAACTAATCACTTCAAAATCAAAATCATCCGTTTTATTATACATTTTAAAACTTAATTTATTATTATCACAAATATTAATATTTAAATCTAAGAAATGATCTTCATGACCAGCGCCATGACTAGGCTCAAGAATAAGCTCTGATGGATATATATTTTTAGAAATATCAATGAAATCCTTAAAATTTAAGACCAAAATATCATCTAAATATCTTTTATTATTTGACAAAGCATGTTTTAAATTAATTGGATTATTCTTATCCATCATATATTTATATTCTAGGTGACTTAAAAACAAGTTATCTATAAATGGGCTGGCATTCCCCCCCATGGGAATTCCCACAATTTGCTTGTACAAATCACCCCCAAATCTTATATAAGTATTGTATAAAACAAATTCCAATAACTGAAAAATCATATCCAAGCTGTAACATCTCAAGTTAACTGTAGTATTGAAGCAATTTGTCCATATAGCTTTTTTATTATAAATGTCTATTTTTAAGAACCTTTTACTAGATAAGAGGAAAGACTTCTTGATAACAGTTTTTAAATTATCAAACACTACATTAAGTGATAAATTAGTATACATTGTCGCAAAATCGAAAGACTCAATTCTTTTAGCTGAAACCATTGTTAAAGAATCTATCACCTGCAGTGAATTATTAACAGTCCAATATGGATTAAAATTCGAAAATCTTTTAATACCAGAACTATAGGTTTTAAGTTTATTTACAATTTCCTTTAAAATTAAAGAAAGGTCAGTAGCAGCAATGCGGGTTGGACATTTAGCTGCTCCAGCAATAAACCGTGGTTTAGGGGGATTCTTATGAAATTTTACAGTCCAACATAGGAAAGGGAACTTTTTATCATTGTCATTTATTTTAATATTAAAATTTTTAAAAAGTATTTCTTCAGTCTTTTCAGTTAAATCCTCTTCCTCTATATTTACCTTTTCGTAAACATTAGTTGTGCATAACTCCCTTTTTAAGATATCACAATACAGCTTCTGACAAATTATGGCAAAATTATTATTAGCTTTATCCACTGGCACAATTACAAATTCATTCTTTAGATTAGCAATTGCTTGTTTAATCTTCGCATTATAAAATAATGATTTAGTGTTACTATTTTTAAGTTAGAATATATTTTATTTCTTATTCTACTAATAATTAAATTCTTCCAACTTTGAAAACTCTCATTATTTTTATTCTCTTTCTTACACCACTTATCAATAAATAAATCAAAACCATTTTCCAAGCCATCAACAACACTCGATGGTTTCAGATGATGAGAAAGACGGAAATTAGCCCCTTTATTCATTATAATTTGAAGATCATCTTGCTTTATTATTGATAAGTCCCCTGTTATAACATTTTTGTAAGTAGGATTTACAAATGGGCCAAGTTGCTTACAATTACAAACCGGTTTCCAATTAATATTACTATCTAGTCTTTTTAGTATTAAATTATAATTAAAAATAATTTGCTCAATAGTTTTTGAAAACTTATAAGTTAAAACTGGACTATCATTATAATTCAAATTACTAGGAAGGGCCTGTTCCACATGCCGCTGATTTAAAATTTCTGGTAAATTAATATCTTCAATCTGCTTACAAATAAAATTAATAGGTAAATATAATCTGTTATCCTTATTACTAATCTTATCGAACTTTTTCTTTTTTGAAATAAATTTCGTTTTAGTTAGAATGCAAATTGTGTCACATATTACTTTAAAATTATAATCAAGAGCTGTATTATTCTTGACAATCCAGAAAAGTTTGATTAAATTCCCCTTGGATAAATTATTTAGACAATTTATTATTGAAATCATACCCCTAGATTCAAGTAGCTGGCATAGATCTATAGAAAGTATATGTACATCTAATTCATATTTTCTATTATTTTTCCTATGTCCTCTCGATCGTTTTTTACGTTTAGTAGGACAAGTGAAAGAAGGATGGTCCATAAAACCATCAATACATTTAACAACAACATGAGACATGTCACCATATTTTGCTATACGATCATTTAGCCCAGAAGGATAAGCTGTACCAAGAGTTTGAATCCAGAAATCCTCCTGTTTACGTAGTCCATTATTCTTCTCTTCTTTATTTAAATTTTCTAATTCTAAATTTTCTAAAATTGTACCAGTTATATCTGATATGGAACATTTACCATTATTATAATGTTGAACTAAATAGTTATTAGTTTTTTCATTATTAACTGTTGTCTTATGTCCAGAAAATCTTTTATATATATTATTAGTTGTTTCCCCCACATATTGTAGGCAGCATTTATTACATTCTAATAGGTATATATATATATATATATATATATATATATATATATGTATATATATATATATATATATATATATATATATATATATATATATATATATATATATATATATATATATATATATGTGTGTGTTTTAAACAACGTAAAACTTGCGAATATACAACATTCTTCGCTGTCCCATTGTCTGTACATATAGATAGATTGTCAGGTTTACCGACTCTTGAACATGCAACATATAATTGTCCTTGGGAAAAATAATCCGTATTCAGATCTATACCTGATTATTCTAATGATTGCCCTTGTGCTTTGTTGATGGTGATTGCTAATCAAACATTCCCTGTGTCCCCATCGTCATTTATATATCCCCCCTATGCCCCCCGGCGTCCCCGTTGTAGTTGCGTCCCTGTGTCCAAGTCGTCATTTATAGTCAACAAACATGACGTCAGTCAACACACACGTCCCAGTCGTCATTTGTGTCCCGGTGTCCCAGTCTGTAATTTCTCTTTGAGTGTCCCGGTCGTCATTTATATTCCCTGTGACCTGGTCTGTATATACATTCGTTTTTGAATTGGTATATGATGAAATAAATTTTTTGTTTTTTTCCTTTTGTTCTTTTTAGTTTTTTTTTTTGGTTTTTACCTTTTTTTAGCTTTTTCGGTTTTTTCTTTTTTCTTTTTAGTTTTTTTTTGTAGTTTTTACCTTTTTTAGTTTTTTTTTTATTTTTTTTTAGTTTTCTTTGACTCCTTTATTTTTCAGTCTTTTTTCTTTTTTTCTTTTTTTTTCCTTTTTTGTTTTTGGTTCTCTTAGTTTTTTTTTAATTTTTTATTAGTTTTTAGTTTTTTTTTTGTTTTAGTTCTTTTTTGTAGTTTTTACCTTTTTGTAGTTTTTTTTTTAAGTTTTTTTCTTGTTTAGTTTTTAGATTTTTACCATTTTTTTAGTTTTTTAGATTTTTTAGTTTTTTTCAGTAGGCTATTTCATTTAAATTTTTTTTGTAGTTTTTACCTTTTTTATTTTTTTTTCCTTTTTAGTTTTTAGCTTTCTCAGTTTTTTTAAGTTTTTTATTAGTTTTTTTTCATTTTATTTTTTTGTAGTTTTTACTTTTTTTTAGTTTTTTTTTAGTTTTTTTCCTTGTTCAGTTTTCAGTCTTTTACCTTTTTTTAGTTTTTTTAGTTTTTTGCTTTTTTAGTTTTTTAGTATTTTTTTAGTTTTTTTTTGTAGTTTTTACCTTTTTTAGTTTTTTTTCTTCTTTTGTGTTAATGCTAAGGCCAAGGATCGAACCTGGAACCTTTCGGACCTAGAACCTGGATCATAACGCTTTACCAACTCAGCTACTTCGGCTTGAATACATTTACCTTTTTTAGTTTTTTTTATTTTCATTTTTTAGTTTTCTTTTTCTCCTTTATTTTTCAGTTTTTTTCCTTCTTTTAGTAGTTTTTTAAGTTTTTAGTTTTTTTTACCTTTTTTATTTTTTTCTTATTAGATTTTTTTGTAGTTTTTACCTTTTTTTAGTTTTTTTTAGTTTATTTTTATTTTTTTTCATTTTTTAGCTTTTTAGTTTTTTTAGGATTTTCTTTTTAGTTTTTTTTGTAATTTTTACCTTTTTTAGTTTTATTTTCTTCTTTTGTATTAATGCTAAAGCCAAGGTTCGAACCTGGAACCTCTCAGACCTAGAAACTGGAACATAACGCTTTACCAACTCAGCTACTTCGGATTGAATACATTCGTTTTTGAATTGGTATATGATGAAATAATTCAGACGTCATATGCGGACAGACAGACAGACACACAAACAAACTACTTATCTATGTATATAAAAATAAGTTGTCTGTCTGTGGATCCGGTGACGTCATGTTTCTGTGTCGACTGACGTCATGAAGTTAGTTGTCGTCATTTTTGCTATGACGGTGACGTCATTAAAGATATGTAAGACATATATGTTCACGTAGAAATCTATTAATGTTTAAGTTAAAATGACTGATGAACTTACAATGGCAAAAGCCAATGAAAAAGCGCAAAGAGTCTATGCCAAAAAACTTGCTGCTGATAGAGAAAGTCAGAAAAGAAAGCGTGCCGAGGAATCAAAAGAACAGCAAGGAAACAGGCTTGAGGCTAAAGAACGCAAAACCGTGCAGTTAGATGAAGATCCACCTGGACAGTGAGAGTCAAAACATATAAAAACTGAAAATGATAGCGATGATGAAAATCGTACAATATCAGGCTGGAAGATACATAAGCAGTAATGAAGCTGTTTGGCGAATTCTTTCATTTCCGATACATGAACGTAGTCCAGCTGTTGTTCACTTAGCAGTACATTTACAGAATGGTCAACGTGTTTATTTCTCGGAAACCAATGTGCAACAAAGAGCCCTGAATCCACCGGATACAAAATTAACAGCTTTTTTTTGCTTTGCAAAAATGATTCTTTAGAAAAAAAACTGCTGTATACTGAAGTGCCTTCGTATTACACGTGGAATACTAAAAATAAAGTATTTGAACGTCGAAAACAGGGTAAGTCAGTCGACGGCCAACCTACCATCTTCAAAGATACCACGATAGGAAGACTCTACACTGTTCACCCCAATCAACATGAATACTTCTTTCTACGCCTGCTTTTGGTGAATGTACCCAGTCCGACATCCTTTGAGTATTTGAGAACTGTAAACGGTACTATACATGACACTTACCGTAGTGCATGCCAAGCTCTGAATTTATTGGAGAATAACCAACACTGGGATAACTGCATCAATGACGCGTGCGAAACGTCAACCCCAAGTCAAATTCGTGCATTGTTTGGCATCATTTTAACAACTTGCTCTCCATCAGCTCCTACAGAGTTATGGGAAAAATATAAGTCAAAAATGTCCGAAGATATACTCCATCGAAAACAGTTAGAGACGTCAGATATGACTTTTGATTTTACATCAGAAATTTATAACTTCACTTTAGTTATTATAGAAGATATGTTCGTACGTCTGGCAAACAAACCTCTTCAGGATTTGGGAATGCCTTCACCTAACCGTATCGCTGCTGTTTCGACATGTGTAGAATTGGATCGTGAACAAAGTTACAGTACGAGTGATCTATTGTCGTATGTACAAAATAACATTTCCAAGTTAACGTCGGAACAAAAAGACATTTATGATACGATAGACTCAATTTCAGGACATATACAACTACCTGCTGATTTCTGTAATTTAGTGACGTTCAAAAATGAATTGATTGAAAAAGTATTTCCGAATATTCTAAAAAATTATAAAAATAATAAATGGCTAAGTGAAAGAGCGATTCTCGCACCCAAAAATATAGACGTCCACGAAATCAACAATATTGTTTTGACCAAGATTCGAGACCAGGCAGTCCTTTACAAGTCAGTCAACACAGTTTTGGAACCAAATGAGGCGGTTAATTATCCATCCGAATTTTCAAATTCCGTTGATCTTTCAGGTTTTCCACCACACGTGCTACAACTAAAAATAGGCGTACCAATAATACTTTTAAGAAATATCAACCCACCAAAGCTTTGCAATGGCAGGCGACTTGCCGTAAAAAAAACAATGGAAAATGTAATAGAGGCCACAATCTTGAATGGGCCTTTTGAGGGTGAGGCTTTTCTTATTCCTCGCATTCCCATGATTCCAACGGATCTGCCTTTTCAATTTAAAAGATTGCAATTCCCAATTCGATTAGCATTTGCAATCACCATTAACAAAGCTCAAGGTCAATCATTAGAAAAATGTGGTATAGATCTTAATACTGATTGTTTTTCCCATGGACAATTGTATGTTGCATGTTCGAGGGTCGGTAAACCTGACAATCTATTTATATGCTGCGACAATTGGACAGCAGAGAATGTTGTATATTCGCAAGTTTTACGCAGTTAATTTGTATTGTATCTATCTATCTATATAAAAACGAGTTGTGTGTATGCATGTTTGTTTGTTTGTAAAAAAGCGTTTGCATATGACGTCATTATTAGTACATACAGCTTTGTATATGCACAGACAATGGGAAAGCCAAGAATGTTGTATATTCGCAATTTTTACGTAGTTTAACTCCTGCAGACGAAATGAATGCTTGCCTGAAAAATTCTAATTTATGGGCACACGTAAAAATATTAAAATTAACTACAAATAGGCGTGTCCGATTGCAAAACGATGACTCTGGTCAAACATTTTCAGATCAATTGCTGGCAATTGGAAACGGAAAGCTCCCAGTAGTGGGAAAGCCAAAAATGTTGTATATTCGCAATTTTTACGTAGTTTGAAACACATATATAAATCTATCTATATTCACAGGTGGGACAAAGGGACACAACAACAATGGCGCGTAACTAATATGGCGCGTAACGACTTACGCGCGCGGGGGGGCTTGGGGTGGCGCGAAGCGCCCCACCAACTAGGTGTTGGGGTGGCGCGAAGCGCCACCCCAACAGCTAGTCTATATATATATATATATAAATATCTTATACATATAAAAATAAGTTGTCTGTGTGTCGAGTTACGTCATGTTTGTGTGTCGACCGACGTCATGTTTGTCAGCTGACGAAATTACAAACCGGGATATTGGGACACAAATGACGACCCGGAAATAGGGAATATAAATGACGACCAGGACACTCAAAGAGAAAGCGACCGGGACACAAGGAATAATCGATTAGCAATCACCATCAAGAAAGCACCGGGACACAAATGACGACCGGGACACAGGGAATATAAATGACGACCAGGACACTCAAAGAGAAATTACAGACCGGGACACCGGAACACAAATGACAACCGGAACAAAAATTTCGACCGGGACACAGGGAATGTAAATGACGACCGCGACACTCAAAGAGAAATTACAGACTGGGACACCGGGACACAGGGAAACAACAACAACGGGGACGCTGGGGGGCACAGGGGTATATATAAGAGACAACGGGGACACAGGGAATGTTCGATTAGCAATCACCATCGACAAGGCTCAAAGGAAATCATTAGAATAATGAAGTATAGATCTGAATTCAGATGTTCAAAAGTCGGTAAACCTGACAATCTATTTATATACACAGACAATGGGACAGCCGAGAATGTTGTATATTCGCAAGTTTTAGGGGGTTCACGAAGCGCCACCACAACAGCTAGTAGATATATATATATATATATATATATATATATATATATATATATATATATATATATATATATATATATATATATATATATATATATATATATATATATATATATATATATATATATATATATATATATATATATATATATATATATATATATATATATATATAATATATATATATATATACAAAAATAAGTCGTCTGTGTGTCTGTCGATTGACGTCATGTTTGTGTGTCGCCTTTCGTCATGTTTGTCGACTGACGAAATTACAGACTGATACATCGAAACACAAATGATGACCGGGACATAGGGAATACAAATGACGACCGGGACACTCAAAGAGAAAGCGAACGGGACACAAGGAATGTTCAATTAGCAATCACCATCAACAAAGCACCGGGACACAAATGACAAACGGGACACAGGGAATATAAATGACGACCAGGACACTCAAAGAGAAATTACAGACCGGGACACCGGAACACAAATGACGACCGGGATAAAAATGACGACCGGGACACAGGGAAAAAACTAATACGGGGACGCCAGGGTGCACAGGGGGATATAAAAATGACAACAAGGACACAGGGAATGTTCGATTAGCAATCACCATCAACAGAGCTCAAGGGCAATCATTAAAATAATGAGGTATAGATCTGAATACAGATTGTTTTTCCCATGGACAATTATATGTTGCATGTTCAAGAGTCGGTAAACCTGACAATCTATTTATATGCACAGACAATGGGGCAGCCAAGAATGTTGTATATTCGCAAGTTTTACGTAGTTAAAAATATATATATATATATATATATATATATATATATATATATATATATATCTATCTATATTCACAGGTGGGACACAGAAACACAACTAGAATGGCGCTTAATTAATATGGCGCGTAACGACTTACGCGCGAGGGGGGGCTTGCGCAAAGCGCCGCCCGTACAACTAGTCTATATATATAAAAAAAAGTTGTCTGTGTGTGTGTGTCGAGTGACGTCATGTTTGTGTGTCGACTTACGTCATGTTTGTTGACTGACGTCATTATAAGGATTGAGCTGTATGCGTCATGAAGTTATTTGTTGACTGAAGTCGTGTTTGTCAACTGATGAAATTACATACCGGGACACCGGGACACAAATGACGACCGGTACACAGGGAACATAAATGAGGACCGGGAACCTTAAAGAGAAATTACAGACTGGGACCCCCGGACACAAATCACGACCGGGACACAGGGAATATAAATGAAGACCGGGACACGGGGACACAACTACAACGGGGACGCCGGGGACACAGGCGGGATATATAAATAACGACTGGGACACAGGGATTGTTTGAATAAAAATTACAGACCGGGACACTGGGACACAAATGACGACCAGGACACCGGGACACAGGGAATATAAATGACGACCGGGACACTCAAAGAGTGATTACAAATTGGGACACCAGGACACAAATGACGACCAGGACACAGAGGAATATAAATGACGACCGGGACACAGGGACACATCATTATATATATATATATATACTAGCTGTTGGGGTGGCGCTTCGCGCCACCCCAACACCTAGTTGGTGGGGGAGCTTCGCCCCCCCCCAAGCCCCCCCGCGCGCGTAAGTCGTTACGCGCCATATTAGTTACGCGCCATTGTAGTTGTGTCCCTATGTCCCGGTCGTCATTTGTGTCCCGGTGTCCCAGTCTGTGATTTCTCTTTGAGTGTCCCGGTCGTCATTTATATCCCCCTGTGCCCCCCGGCGTCCCCGTTGTAGTCGTGTCATTTATATTCCCTGTGTCCCGGTCGTCATCCCGGTATACATTCGTTTTTGAATTGGTATATAAATTTTTAATTTTTTCCCTTTTTTTCCTTTTAGTTTTTTTTTATTGGTTTTGACCTTTTTTTAGGTTTTTAGTTTTTTTCTTTTTTCTTTTTAGTTTTTTTTGAAGTTTATCTTTTTAGTTTTTATTTTTATTTATATTTTTTTAGTTTTCTTTTTCTCCTTTATTTTTCGGTTTTTTTCCTTTTTTTAGGTTTTTTTTTCTTTTTTAGTTCTTTTAGTTTTTACCTTTTTTAGTTTTTTTAGTTTTTTAGATGAAATTTTTTTTTAGTTTTTTTCCTTTTTTTCTTTTTAGTTTTTCATTGGTTTTTACCTTTTTTTTAGCTTTTTTAGTTTTTTTTCGTTTTTTCTTTTTACTTTTTTTTTTAGTTTTTATCTTTTTTATTTTTTTTATTTTTATTCTTAATTTTATTAGTTTTCTTTTTCTCTTCTTTTTTTCAGTTTTTTCCTTTTTTTAGTTTTTTTTTAGTTTTTAGTTTTTTTAGTTTTTTTAGTTTTTTTAGTTTTTTAGCTTTTTTATTTTTTTCATTAGTTTTTAGTTTTTTTGTAGTTTTTGCCTTTTTTTTAGTTTTTTCAGTTTTTTTTTAGTTTTTAGTTTTTTACCTTTTTAGCCTAACCAGGATTTGAACCTGGGACCTTCATTCTCCGTTCTGACACCCTCTCTCACCGAGTGACTACTCCAGCATGTTCATTTTGGTGTTTTAAATGGTATATTATTAACCAAATTAATGTGTTTTACAATATAATAAGCATCGTCATAACAAAAATGACGACAACTAATTTCATGACGTCAGCCGACACAGAAACATGACGTCACCTGATCCACAGATCCACAGACAGACAACTTATTTTTATATATATCTATCTACTAGCTGTTGGGGTGGCGCTTCGCGCCGCCCCAACACCTAGTTGGTGGGGCGCTTCGCGCTCCCCCAAGCCCTCCCGCGCGCGTAAGTCGTTACGCGCCATATTAGTTATGTGCCATTGTAGTTGTGTCCCTGTGTCCCACCTGTGAATATAGATAGATTTATATATGTGTTTCAAACTACGTAAAAATTGCGAATAAACAACATTCTTGGCTTTCCCATTGTCTGTGCATATACAAAGCCGTATGTACTAATAATGACGTCATATGCAAACGCTCTTTTTACAAACAAACAAACATGCGTCCACACAACTCGTTTTTATATAGATAGATAGATACAATACAAATTAACTGCGTAAAACTTGCGAATATACAACATTCTTCGCTGTCCAATTGTCGCTGCATATAAATACATTGTCAGGTTTACCGACCTTCGAACATGCAACGTACAATTGTCCATGGGAAAAACAATCAGTATTAAGATCTATACCACATTTTTCTAATGATTGACCTTGAGCTTTGTTAATGGTGATTGCAAATACTAATCGAATTGGGAATTGCAATCTTTTAAATTGAAAAAGCAGATCCGTTGGAATCATGGGAATGCGAGGAATAAGAACAGCCTCACCCTCATAAGGCCCTGTCAAGATTGTGGCCTCTATTAGGTTTTCCATTGTTTTTTTACGGCAAGTCGCGTGCCATTGCAAAGCTTTGGTGGGTTGATATTTCTTAAAAGTATTATTGGTACGCCTATTTTTAGTTGTAGCACGTGTGGTGGAAACCCTGAAGGATCTATGGAATTTAAAAATTCAGATGGATAATTAACCGCTTCATTTGGTTCCAAAACTGTGTCGACTGACTTGTAAAGGACTGCCTGGTCTCGAATCTTGGTCAAAACAATATTGTTGATTTTGTGGACGTCTATATTTTTGGGTGCGAGAATCGCTCTTTCACTTAGCCATTTATTATTTTTATAATTTTTTAGAATATTCGGAAATACTTTTTCAATCAATTCATTTTTGGACGTCACTAAATTACAGAAATCAGCAGGTAGTTGTATACGTCCTGAAATTGAGTCTACTGTTTGACCAGAGTCATCGTTTTGCAATCGGACACGCATATTTGTAGTTAATTTTAATATTTTTACGTGTGCCCATAAATTAGAATTTTTTAGGCAAGCATTAATTTTATATGTGCGTGTGGCAAACCTCGTTTTTGCCATTCCACTGAGTACATCCAGCATCGCACTGACCCAAACATTTCAAGTTTTACTATGTAGTTTATCAGTGATTTCAACTTTTGCCGGAAGACACGGGCCGTAATGTCATGCCTATGAACCGCCGATTGTCCTTGAAGTAAAAGCTGCAGTATCTCGTCCCAAGATTGATTACATGTAAATGTAATAAATAAATCTGGACGACCATAGAGACGAACATACGCAATAGCATCTTGAGCATATTGATGCATATGACGGGGACTGCCAGCATATGACGAAGGTAAAATTGTTAATAACAATTTTATGCGTATCAGTAGGCATCAAATCGATGGCTGTTTTGAACAGACGCACAAAATTATTATTTTCGTGGAAAAGATGTTGCAATTGGGAAACGATTGTCCTTTCAACGTTGGGAGAAATTTCGCAACGTGCATTCAATTCAGAATTTCTATCACTGATGAAGTACAATTGTAAAAATTTATGATTCTCGCCTGAGAATGGTAGAAGGGACCCTGTTCTATGATAAATTTGCCCTTTTACTTTGAAAGTAGACATAAATTGATCTGGATTTTCGATTTGGGCTCCAAACGACGTCATTTGGAAACATGAGTTGTATTTTCTGATTTGTGACAAAAAACGCTTAGATTCTGACGTAGTTCCAGTAAGGAAAGTCTTCAATGGCTCTGGTTGTGCAGCCAATAGAGGAAGTTTAACTTTTCCTGAGGCGCAACACATTCCCATTGTTTCACCATTGAATTTCAAGGCCTTGCAATAGGGACAAATTTTAGACATTGTCCCGATTTGAACACATCTACTCAAGCTATAATCATCGACTGGGTTGTACCTGAATGCCAGGCGATAACTTTCAGGTTGCTCTGATTCCTCGGCACGCTTTCTTTTCTTACTTTCTCTATCAGCAGCAAGCCTGATTTCTTGCTGTTCTTGTGATTCCTCGGCACGATTTCTTTTCTTACTTTCTCTATCAGCAGTAAGCCTGATTTCTTGCTGTTCTTGTAATTCCTCGGCACGCCTTCTTTTTTCACTTTCTCTTTTAGCAGCAAGTCTGCTTCCGCGTTGCTCTGGTAGTTCCTCGGCACGCTTTCTGTTCTTTCTTTCTCTATCAGCCTCAAGCCTGTTTCCTTGCTGTTCTTTTGATTCATCGGCATGCTTTCTGATCTTTCTTTCTCTATCAGCCTCAAGCCTGTTTCCTTGCTGTTCTTTTGATTCCTCGGCACGCTTTCTGTTCTTTCTTTCTCTATCAGCCTCAAGCCTGTTTCCTTGCTGTTCTTTTGATTCCTCGGCACGCTTTCTTTTCTGACTTTCTCTATCAGCAGCAAGTTTTTTGGCATAGACTCTTTGAGCATCTTCATCGGCTTTTGCCATTGTAAGTTCATCAGTCATTTTAAACTTAAATATTAGTAGATTTCTACGTGAACATATGTCTTAAATATCTTGAATGACGTCACCGTCCAAGCAAAAATGACGGCAACTAACTTCATGACGTCAGTCAAAACAGAAACATGACGTCATGTCTTAAATATCTTTAATGACGTCACCGTCATAGCAAAAATGACGACAACTAATTTCATGACGTCAGCCGACACAGAAACATGACGTCACCTGATCCACAGATCCACAGACAGACAACTTATTTTTATATATATAGATAGATAGATACGACCGGGACACAGGGACACAACTACAACGGGGACGTCGGGGGCACAGGCGGGATATATAAATGACAACCGGGACACAGGGATTGTCCGAATAGAAATTACAGACCGGGACATCGGGACACAAATGACGACCGGGACACCGGGACACAGGGAATATAAATGACGACCGGGACACTCAAAGAGAAATTACAAACTGGGACACCGGGACACAAATGACGACCGGGACACAGGGAATATAAATGACGACCGGGACACAGGGACACATCATTAGAATAATGAGGTATAGATCTGAATACGGATTGTTTTTCCCATGGACAATTATATGTTGCATGTTCAAGAGTCAGTAAACCTGACAATCTATTTCTATGCACAGACAATGGGACAGCGAAGAATGTTGTATATTCGCATGTTTTACGTAGTTAAAAACATATATTTATATCTATCTCTATTCACAGGTGGGACACAGGGACACAACTACAATGGCGCGTAACTAATATGGCGCGTAACGACTTACGCGCGCGGGGGGGCTTGGGGGGCGCGAAGCGCCCCACCAACTAGGTGTTTGGGTGGCGCGAAGCGCCACCCCAACAGCTAGTATATATATATATATATATATATATATATATATATATATATATATATATATATATATATATATATATATATATATATATATATATATAAATATATATATATATATATATATATATATATATATATATATATATATATATATATATATATATATTCACAGGTGGGACACAGGGACACAACTACAATGGCACGTAGCTAATATGGCGCGTAACGACTTACGCGGGCGGGGGGGGGGGGGCTAGGGGCGCGAAACGCCACCCCAACAGCTAGTAGATATATAAATTTAAGTTTTATGTATGCATGTTTGTTTGTGGGTTTGCATATGACGTCATTATAAGATGACACTACAGACCAGGACACAAATGAAGACTGGGACACAGAAAATATAAATGATGACCGGGAGGCTCAAAGATAAATTACAGACCGGGACACCAGGACACAAATGACGCCCGGGACACCGGGACACAGGGAATAAAAATGACGACCGGGATGATCAAAGAGAAATTACAGACTGGACACCGGGATACAAATGACGTGTATCTATATATATATAAAAATAAGTTGTCTGTCTGTGGATGTGTGGATGGATGTGTCAGGTGACGTCACCTGAAAAAACTGGATCAGGTGACGTCAAAACTGAAAACACTAAAAAAAGGCAAAAACTACAAAAAAAACTAAGAACTAATAAAAAAAATAAAAAAGCTAAAAAACTAAAAAAACTATAAAGGTAAAAACCAATAAAAAACTAAAAAAAAAACTGAAAAAACTAAAAAAAGGCAAAAACTACAAAAAAAAACTAAAAACTAATAAAAAAAAGTAAAAAAGCTTTAAAACTAAAAAAATTAAAAAAAGGTAAAAAACTAAAAAAAATAAAAAATAAAAAAAAACTAAAAAAAAGGAAAAAACTGAAAAATAAGCTAAAATAAAGGTAAAAACCAATAAAAAACTAAAAAGAAAAAAAGGAAAAAACTAATAAATGACGACACTCAAAGAGAAAGCAACCAGGACAAAAGGAATGTTCGATTAGCAATCAACAAAGCACCGGGACACAGGGAGTATAAATGACGACCAGGACATAAGTAAAAAAAAAAAACTATCTATATATATAAAAATAAGTTGTCAAACTAAAAAAAGGCAAAAACTACAAAAAAAACTAAAAACTAATAAAAAAGCTAAAAAACTAAAAAAACTAAAAAAAAGGCAAAAACTACAAAAAAAACTAAAAACTAATAAAAAAAATAAAAAAGCTAAAAAACTAAAAAAACTAAAAAAACTAAAAAAAGGTAAAAAACTAAAAAAAACTAAAAACTAAAAAAAAACTAAAAAAAAGGAAAAAACTGAAAAATAAGCTAAAATAAAGGTAAAAACCAATTAAAAAACTAAAAAAAAAACTGAAAAAACTAAAAAAAAGGCAAAAACTACAAAAAAACTAAAAACTAATAAAAAAAGTAAAAAAGCTAAAAAACTAAAAAAACTAAAAAAACTAAAAAAACTAAAAAAAGGTAAAAAACTAAAAAAAATAAAAAATAAAAAAAAACTAAAAAAAAAGGAAAAAACTGAAAAATAAGCTAACATAAAGGTAAAAACCAATAAAAACTAAAAAGAAAAAAAGGAAAAAACTAAAAAAAATTTTCATCTAAAAAACTAAAAAAAACTAAAAAAGGTAAAAACTAAAAGAACTAAAAAAGAAAAAAATAAATGACGACACTCAAAGAGAAAGCGACCAGGACAAAAGGAATGTTCGATTAGCAATCAACAAAGC
>NW_027062855.1:188284-212762 GCF_032884065.1 Artemia franciscana | reverse complement strand
AAATCTATTTGAATATCGACCACCTAGAGGCCTAGAGGAAAATATTTTGCACAAGGCCGCAAGCCTTCACTAGAAACAGTGAAAGTTTGATTCTAGCTAGTCTATCTACTATTTCTATGAGTCATATGCAAGACGTCATTTTAGAAAAGACGCGCAGTGGCCGATGCAAGGACGTCATTTTAGAAAAGACGCGCAGTGGCCGATATAGACTAACCCATTCTCTAGCCGATATTATATATCAAACTGAAATAGTAGATAGACTAGCTAGAATCAAACTTTCACTGTTTCTAGGAAGGCTTGCGCCATAAAGTTATATCTAGTGAAATTATATCTTGTGAAGGATTGCGCGATACTATTCTAGCAAATTCGATAATCTATTGTCAATAGAATCAATAGTAGATAGACTAGCTAGAATCAATAAAACTTTTAATAGATTCAGCAGTGAAAGTTTGATTCTAGCTAGTCTATCTACTATTTCTATGAGTCATATGCAAGAATATAATATCGGTAGAAATAGACAATAATATCGGCCACTGCGTGTCTTTTCTAAAATGACGTCTTGCATATGACTCATAGAAATAGTAGATAGACTAGCTAGAATAGACAAATAAAACTCATAGAAATAGTAGATAGACTAGCTAGAATCAAACTATCTACTATTCCGATATACAAGATATTATTGTCTATTAAATAGACAATAATATCGGCCACTGCGCGTCTTTTCTAAAATGACGTCTTGCATATGACTCATAGAAATAGTAGATAGACTAGCTAGAATCAAACTTTCTTGATTCTAATTGATTTTAAAAACTTACTATTGATTCTAGACCAGCTAGAATCAATAGTAGATAGACTAGCTAGAATCAATAAAACTTTTAATAGATTCAGCAGTGAAAGTTTGATTCTATTTCTATGAGTCATACGCATATTCTCATATGCAAGTCCTTGTGGCAAAATATTTTGATTCTAGCTAGTCTATCTACTATTTCTATGAGTCATATGCAAGACATCATTTTAAGAAAAGACTTTTTCACTATTCAATAAATAGATTCAAATCTATTTGAATCTAGAATCAAACTTTCTGTTTGATTCTAATAGAATCAATAGAATAGCACTAGTTCGTATGTGACGTCTTGCATATGGTTCTAGAATTCTAATCTATTGATTCTAGACCAGCTAGAATCAATAGTAGATAGACTAGCTAGAATCAATAAAACTTTTAATAGATTCAGCAGTGAAAGTTTGATTCTATTTCTATGAGTCATACGCATATTCTCATATGCAAGTCCATAACTCTGACCTAGTAAGCAAATCCACGAACACCGCCCCGTTTAATAAAACTTCAATAAAACTTTTAATAGATTCAGCAGTGAAAGTTTGATTCTAGCTAGTCTATCTGCTATTTCTATGAGTCATATGCAAGACAATAATATCGTAGAAATAGACAATAATATCGGCCACTGCGCGTCTTTTCTAAAATGACGTCTTGCATATGACTCATAGAAATAGTAGATAGACTAGATCTCATCTAGAGATCTAGATGAGTAGATCTCTGACCTAGTAAGCAAATCCACGAACAGAAATAGTAGAAATTTATAAGAAATAGTAGATAGACTAGCTAGAATCAAACTTTCTTGTATTCTAATTGATTTTACTGTATAAGATATTATTGTCTATTAAATAGACAATAATATCGGCCACTGCGCGTCTTTTCTAAAATGACGTCTTGCATATGACTCTTGCTTACTAGATACATAGCTGAAAAATTTTTATTTTTTTTCTAATGACTTTAAAAGTAATTTATTAAACGGAGTCATATGCAAGACGTCATTTTAGAAAAGACGCGCAGTGGCCGATATTATTGTCTATTTCTACCGATATTATATTCTTGCATATGACTCATAGAAATAGTAGATAGACTCGCTAGAATCAAACTTTCACTGCTGAATCTATTAAAAGTTTTATTGATTCTAGCTAGTCTATCTACTATTGATTCTAGCTGGTATAGAATCAATAGTAAGTTTTTAAAATCAATTAGAATACAAGAAAGTTTAATAAAACTCATAGAAATAAAATTTTATAAAACTTTGATTCTGGACATTTTCCTCTAGGCCTCTAGGTGGCCGATATTCAAATAGATTTAATAGATTCAGCAGTGAAAGTTTGATTCTAGATTCAAATAGATTTAATAGATTCAGCAGTGAAAGTTTGATTCGTCATTCAAATAGATTTAATTATTGATTCTAGCTAGTCTATCTACTATTGATTCTAGCTGGTCTAGAATCAATAGTAAGTTTTTAAAATCAATTAGAATACAAGAAAGTTTGATTCTAGCTAGTCTATCTACTATTTCTATGAGTCATATGCAAGACGTCATTCGCTGTATCCTTTTCATCTTTTCATCTAATTGATTTTAAAAACTTACTATTGATTCTAGACCAGCTAGATCAATAGTAGATATTATATTCTAAAGTTCTAGAATATCTATTAAATCTATTTGAATATCGGCCACCTAGAGGCCTAGAGGAAAATATTTTGCACAGGGCCGCAAGCCTTCACTAGAAACGGTGAAAGTTTGATTCTAGCTAGTCTATCTACTATTTCAATGAGTCATAAGCAAGACGTCATTTTAGAAAAGACGCGCAGTGGCCGATGCAAGACGTCATTTTAGAACAGACGCTCAGTGGCCGATATAGACTAACCCATTCTCTAGCCGATATTATATATCAAACTGAAATAGTAGATAGACTAGCTAGAATCAAACTTTCACTGTTTCTAGTGAAGGCTTGCGCCATAAAGTTATATCTAGTGAAATTATATCTAGTGAAGGCTTGCGCGATACTATTCTAGCAAATTCGATAATCTATTGTCAATAGAATCAATAGTAGATAGACTAGCTAGAATCAATAAAACTTTTAATAGATTCAGCAGTGAAAGTTTGATTCTAGCTAGTCTATCTACTATTTCTATGAGTCATATGCAAGAATATAATATCGGTAGAAATAGACAATAATATCGGCCACTGGGCGTCTTTTCTAAAATGACGTCTTGCATATGACTCATAGAAATAGTAGATAGACTAGCTAGAATAGACAAATAAAACTCATAGAAATAGTAGATAGACTAGCTAGAATCAAACTATCTACTATCCCGATATACAAGATATTATTGTCTATTAAATAGACAATAATATCGGCCACTGCGCGTCTTTTCTAAAATGACGTCTTGCATATGACTCATAGAAATAGTAGATAGACTAGCTAGAATCAATAAACTTTTAATAGATTCAGCAGTGAAAGTTTGATTCTATTTCTATGAGTCATACGCATATTCTCATATGCAAGTCCTTGTGCAAAATATTTTGATTCTAGCTAGTCTATCTACTATTTCTATGAGTCATATGCAAGACGTCATTTTAGAAAAGACTTTTTCACTATTCAATAAATAGATTCAAATCTATTTGAATCTAGAATAAAACTTTCTGTTTGATTCTAATAGAATCAATAGAATAGCACTAGTTCGTATGTGACGTCTTGCATATGGTTCTAGAATTCTAATCTATTGATTCTAGACCAGCCAGAATCAATAGTAGATAGACTAGCGATATTATTGATATCGTAGATCAATATCGTAGATAGACTACGATATTATTGTCTTGCATATGACTCATAGAAATAGTAGATAGACTAGCTAGAATCAAACTTTCACTGCTGAATCTATTAAAAGTTTTATTGAAGTTTTATTAAACGGGGCGGTGTTCGTGGATTTCCTTACTAGGTCAGAGCTATGGACTTGCATATGAGAATATGCGTATGACTCATAGAAATAGAATCAAACTTTCACTGCTGAATCTATTAAAAGTTTTATTGATTCTAGCTAGTCTATCTACTATTGATTCTAGCTGGTCTAGAATCAATAGATTAGAATTCTAGAACCATATGCAAGACGTCACATACGAACTAGTGCTATTCTATTGATTCTATTAGAATCAAACAGAAAGTTTGATTCTAGATTCAAATAGATTTGAATCTATTTATTGAATAGTGAAAAAGTCTTTTTTAAAATGACGTCTTGCATATGACTCATAGAAATAGTAGATAGACTAGCTAGAATCAAAATATTTTGCACAAGGACTTGCATATGAGAATATGCGTATGACTCATAGGAATAGAGTCAAACTTTCACTGCTGAATCTATTAAAAGTTTTATTGATTCTAGCTAGTCTATCTACTATTGATTCTAGCTGGTTTAGAATCAATAGTAAGTTTTTAAAATCAATTAGAATACAAGAAAGTTTGATTCTAGCTAGTCTATCTACTATTTCTATGAGTCATATGCAAGACGTCATTTTAGAAAAGACGCGCAGTGGCCGATATTATTGTCTATTTAATAGACAATAATATCTTGTATATCGGAATAGTAGATAGTTTGATTCTAGCTAGTCTATCTACTATTTCTATGAGTTTTATTTGTCTATTTTAGCTAGTCTATCTACTATTTCTATGAGTCATATGCAAGACGTCATTTTAGAAAAGACGCGCAGTGGCCGATATTATTGTCTATTCTACCGATATTATATTCTTGCATATGACTCATAGAAATAGTAGATAGACTAGCTAGAATCAAACTTCACTGCTGAATCTATTAAAAGTTTTATTGATTCTAGCTAGTCTATCTACTATTGATTCTATTGACAATAGTTTATCGAATTTGCTAGAATAGTATCGCGCAAGCCTTCACTAAATATAATTTCACTAGATATAACTTTATGGCGCAAGCCTTCACTAGAAACATTGAAAGTTTGATTCTAGCTAGTCTATCTACTATTTCAGTTTGATTTATAATATCGGCTAGAGAATGGGTTAGTCTGTATCGGCCACTGCGCGTCTTTTCTAAAATGACGTCTTGCATCGGCCACTGCGCGTCTTTTCTAAAATAACGTCTTGCATATGACTCATAGAAATAGTAGATAGACTAGCTAGAATCAAACTTTCACTGTATCTATTGAAGGCTTGCGGCCTTGTGCAAAATATTTTCCTCTAGGCCTCTAGGTGGCCGATATTCAAATAGATTTAATAGATATTCTAGAACTCTAGAATATAATATCTACTATTGATTCTAGTGGTCTAGAATCTATAGTAAGTTCTTAAAATCAATTAGATGAAAAGATGAAAAGGATACAGCGAATGACGTCTTGCATATGACTCATAGAAATAGTAGATAGACTAGCTAGAATCAACTTTCTTGTATTCTAATTGATTTTAAAAACTTACTATTGATTCTAGACCAGCTAGAATCAATAGTAGATAGACTAGCTAGAATCAATAATTAAATCTATTTGAATGACGAATCAAACTTTCACTGCTGAATCTATTAAATCTATTTGAATCTGGAATCAAACTTTCACTGCTGAATCTATTAAATCTATTTGAATATCGGCCACCTAGAGGCCTAGAGAAAATGTCCAGAATCAAAGTTTTATAAAATTTATTTCTATGAGTTTTATTAAACTTTTTTGTATTCTAATTGATTTTAAAAACTTACTATTGATTCTAGACCAGCTAGAATCAATAATAGATAGACTAGCTAGAATCAATAAACTTTTAATAGATTCAGCAGTGAAAGTTGATTCTAGCTAGTCTATCTACTATTTCTATGAGTCATATGCAAGAATATAATATCGGTAGAAATAGACAATAATATCGGCCACTGCGCGTCTTTTCTAAAATGACGTCTTGCATATGACTCCGTTTAATAAATGACTTTTAAAGTCATTAGAAAAAAAAAATAAAATTTTTTCAGCTATGAATCTAGTAACCAAGAGTCATATGCAAGACGTCATTTTAGAAAAGACGCGCAGTGGCCAATATTATTGTCTATTTAATAGACAATAATACCTTATACAATAAAATCAATTAGAATACAAGAAAGTTTGATTCTAGCTAGTCTATCTACTATTTCTTATCAATTTCTACTATTTCTGTTCGTGGATTTGCTTACTAGGTCAGAGATCTACTCATCTAGATCTCTAGATGAGATCTAGTCTATCTACTATTTCTATGAGTCATATGCAAGACGTCATTTTAGAAAAGACGCGCAGTGGCCGATATTATTGTCTATTTCTACGATATTATTGTCTTGCATATGACTCATAGAAATAGTAGATAGACTAGCTAGAATCAAACTTTCACTGCTGAATCTATTAAAAGTTTTATTGAAGTTTTATTAAACGGGGCGGTGTTCGTGGATTTGCTTACTAGGTCAGAGTTATGGACTTGCATATGAGAATATGCGTATGACTCATAGAAATAGAATCAAACTTTCACTGCTGAATCTATTAAAAGTTTTATTGATTCTAGCTAGTCTATCTACTATTAATTCTAGCTGGTCTAGAATCAATAGTAAGTTTTTAAAATCAATTAGAATACAGAAAGTTTACAAGGTCATACAAGGTCTAGAATAACTTTATTGATTCTAGCTAGTCTATCTCTATTGATTCTAGCTGGTCTAGAATCAATAGTAAGTTTTTAAAATCAATTAGAATACAAGAAAGTTTAATAAAACTCATAGAAATAAAATTTTATAAAACTTTGATTCTGGACATTTTCCTCTAGGCCTCTAGGTGGCTGATATTCAAATAGATTTAATAGATTCAGCAGTGAAAGTTTGATTCTAGATTCAAATAGATTTAATTATTGATTCTAGCTAGTCTATCTACTATTGATTCTAGCTGGTCTAGAATCAATAGTAAGTTTTTAAAATCAATTAGAATACAAGAAAGTTGATTCTAGCTAGTCTGTCTACTATTTCTATGAGTCATATGCAAGACGTCATTCGCTGTATCCTTTTCATCTTTTCATCTAATTGATTTTAAAAACTTACTATTGATTCTAGACCAGCTAGAATCAATAGTAGATATTATATTCTAGAGTTCTAGAATATCTATTAAATCTATTTGAATATCGGCCACCTAGAGGCCTAGAGGAAAATATTTTGCACAAGGCCGCAAGCCTTCACTAGAAACAGTGAAAGTTGATTCTAGCTAGTCCATCTACTATTTCTATGAGTCATATGCAAGACGTCATTTTAGAAAAGACGCGCAGTGGCCGATGCAAGACGTCATTTTAGAAAAAACGCGCAGTGGCCGATATAGACTAACCCATTCTCTAGCCGATATTATATATCAAACTGAAATAGTAGATAGACTAGCTAGAATCAAACTTTCACTGTTTCTAGTGAAGGCTTGCGCCATAAAGTTATATCTAGTGAAATTATATCTAGTGAAGGCTTGCGCGATACTATTCTAACAAATTCGATAATCTATTGTCAATAGAATCAATAGTAGATAGACTAGCTAGAATCAATAAAATTTTTAATAGATTCAGCAGTGAAAGTTTGATTCTAGCTAGTCTATCTACTATTTCTATGAGTCATATGCAAGAATATAATATCGGTAGAAATAGACAATAATATCGGCCACTGCACGTCTTTTCTAAAATATCGTCTTGCATATGACTCATAGAAATAGTAGATAGACTAGCTAGAATAGACAAATAAACTCATAGAAATAGTAGATAGACTAGCTAGAATCAAACTATCTACTATTCCGATATACAAGATATTATTGTCTATTAAATAGACAATAATATCGGCCACTGCGCGTCTTTTCTAAAATGATGTCTTGCATATGACTCATAGAAATAGTAGATAGACTAGCTAGAATCAAACTTTCTTGTAAACTAATTGATTTTAAAAACTTACTATTGATTCTAGACCAGCTAGAATCAATAGTAGATAGACTAGCTAGAATCAATAAAACTTTTAATAGATTCAGCAGTGAAAGTTTGATTCTATTTCTATGAGTCATACGCATTCTCATATGTAAGTCCTTGTGCAAAATATTTTGATTCTAGCTGGTCTATATACTATTTCTATGAGTCATATGCAAGACGTCATTTTAGAAAAGACTTTTTCACTATTCAATAAATAGATTCAAATCTATTAAATCTAGAATCAAACTTTCTGTTTGATTCTAATAGAATCAATAGAATAGCACTAGTTCGTATGTGACGTCTTGCATATGGTTCTAGAATTCTAATCTATTGATTCTAGACCAGCTAGAATCAATAGTAGATAGACTAGCTAGAATCAATAAAACTTTTAATAAATTCAGCAGTGAAAGTTTGATTCTATTTCTATGTGTCATACGCATATTCTCATATGCAAGTCCATAACTCTGACCTAGTAAGCAAATCCACAAACACCGCCCCGTTTATAAAACTTCAATAAAACTTTTAATAGATTCAGCAGTGAAAGTTTGATTCTAGCTAGTCTATCTACTATTTCTATGAGTCATATGCAAGACAATAATATCGTAGAAATAGACAATAATATCGGCCACTGCGCGTCTTTTCTAAAATGACGTCTTGCATATGACTCATAGAAATAGTAGATAGACTAGATCTCATCTAGAGATCTAGATGAGTAGATCTCTGACCTAGTAAGCAAATCCACGAACAGAAATAGTAGAAATTGATAAGAAATAGTAGATAGACTAGCTAGAATCAAATTTTCTTGTATTCTAATTGATTTTATTGTATAAGATATTATTGTCTATTAAATAGACAATAATATCGGCCACTCCGCGTCTTTTCTAAATGACGTCTTGCATATGACTCTTGCTTACTAGATTCATAGCTGAAAAATTTTATTTTTTTTTCTAATGACTTTAAAAGTCATTTATTAAACGCAGTCATATGCAAGACGTCATTTTAGAAAAGACGAGCTGTGGCCGATATTATTGTCTATTTCTACCGATATTATATTCTTGCATATGACTCATAGAAATAGTAGATAGACTAGCTAGAATCAAACTTTCACTGCTGAATCTATTAAAAGTTTTATTGATTCTAGCTAGTCTATCTACTATTGATTCTAGCTGGTCTAGAATCAATAGTAAGTTTTTAAAATCAATTAGAATACAAGAAAGTTTAATAAAACTCATAGAAATAAAATTTTATAAAACTTTGATTCTGGACATTTTCCTCTAGGCCTCTAGGTGGCCGATATTCAAATAGATTTAATAGATTCAGCAGTGAAAGTTTGATTCTAGATTCAAATAGATTTAATAGATCAGCAGTGAAAGTTTGATTCGTCATTCAAATAGATTTAATTATTGATTCTAGCTAGTCTATCTACTATTGATTCTAGCTGGTCTAGAATCAATAGTAAGTTTTTAAAATCAATTAGATTACAAGAAAGTTTGATTCTAGCTAGTATATCTACTATTTCTATGAGTCATATGCAAGACGTCATTCGCTGTATCCTTTTCATCATTTCATCTAATTGATTTTAAAAACTTACTATTGATTCTAGACCAGCTAGAATCAATAGTAGATATTATATTCTAGGAGTTCTAGAATATCTATTAAATCTATTTGAATATCGGCCACCTAGAGGCCTAGAGGAAAATATTTTGCACAAGGCCGCAAGCCTTCACTAGAAACAGTGAAAGTTTGATTCTAGCTAGTCTATCTACTATTTCTATGAGTCATATGCAAGACGTCATTTAGAAAAGACGCGCAGTGGCCGATGCAAGACGTCATTTTAGAAAAGACGCGCAGTGGCCGATATAGGCTAACCCCATTCTCTAGCCGATATTATATATCAAACTGAAATAGTAGATAGACTAGCTAGAATCAAACTTTCACTGTTTCTAGTGAAGGCTTGCGCCATAAAGTTATATCTAGTGAAATTATATGTAGTGAAGGCTTGCGAGATACTATTCTAGCAAATTCGATAATCTATTGTCAATAGAATCAATAGTAGATAGACTAGCTAGAATCAATGAAACTTTTAATAGATTCAGCAGTGAAAGTTTGATTCTAGCTAGTCTATCTACTATTTCTATGAGTCATATACAAGAATATAATATCGGTAGAAATAGACAATAATATCGGCCACTGCGCGTCTTTTCTAAAATGACGTCTTGCATAGGACTCATAGAAAATAGTAGATAGACTAGCTAGAATCAAACTATCTACTATTCCGATGTACAAGATATTATTGTCTATTAAATAGACAATAATATCGGCCACTGTGCGTCTTTTCTAAAATGACGTCTTGCATATGACTCATAGAAATAGTAGATAGACTAGCTAGAATCAAACTTTCTTGTATTCTAATTGATTTTAAAAACTTACTATGATTCTAGACCAGCTAGAATCAATAGTAGATAGACTAGCTAGAATCAATAAAACTTTTAATAGATTCAGCAGTGAAAGTTTGATTCTATTTCTGTGAGTCATACGCATATTCTCATATGCAAGTCCTTGTGCAAAATATTTTGATTCTAGCTAGTCTATCTACTATTTCTATGAGTCATATGCAAGACGTCATTTTAGAAAGACTTTTCACTATTCAATAAATAGATTCAATCTATTTGAATCTAGAATCAAACTTTCTGTTTGATTCTAATAGAATCAATAGAATAGCACTAGTTCGTATGTGACGTCTTGCATATGGTTCTAAAATTCTAATCTATTGATTCTAGACCAGCTAGAATCAATAGTAGATAGACTAGCTAGAATCAATAAAACTTTTAATAGATTCAGCAGTGAAAGTTTGATTCTATTTCTATGAGTCATACGCATATTCTCATATGCAAGTCCATAACTCTGACCTAGTAAGCAAATCCACGAACACCGCCCCGCTTAATAAAACTTCAATAAAACTTTAATAGATTCAGCAGTGAAAGTTTGATTCTAGCTTGTCTATCTACTATTTCTATGAGTCATATGCAAGACAATAATATCGTAGAAATAGACAATAATATCGGCCACTGCGCGTCTTTTCTAAAATGACGTCTTGCATATGACTCACAGAAATAGTAGATAGACTAGATCTCATCTAGAGATCTAGATGAGTAGATCTCTGACCTAGTAAGCAAATCCACGAACAGAAATAGTAGAAATTGATAAGAAATAGTAGATAGACTAGCTAGAATCAAACTTTCTTGTATTCTAATTGATTTTATTGTATAAGATATTATTGTCTATTAAATAGACAATAATGTCGGCCACTGCGCGTCTTTTCTAAAATGACGTCTTGCATATGACTCTTGCTTACTAGATTCATAGCTGAAAAATTTTTTTTTTTCTAATGAAAAATTTTTTTTTGTCATTTATTAAACGGAGTCATATGCAAGACGTCATTTAGAAAAGACGCGCAGTGGCCGATATTATTGTCTATTTCTACCGATATTATATTCTTGCATAGGGACTCATAGAAATAGTAGATAGACTAGCTAGAATCAAACTTTCACTGCTGAATCTATTAAAGTTTTATTGATTCTAGCTAGTCTATCTACTATTGATTCTAGCTGGTCTAGAATCAATAGTAAGTTTTTAAAATCAATTAGAATACAAGAAAGTTTAATAAAACTCTTTAGTTTTTCGAGGGTAATAGCTACGTATGTTGAAAAAATGAAGATATTAGACCATTTTATGATTGCAAACGGTGAAGAATGTGATTAAAGGCTCTTTTCCTATGGTCAAAAGATTTAGTTTTCGAGGGTAACAGCTATGTATGTTGAAAAAATGAAGATATTAGGACAATTTTATGATTGCACATGGTAAAGAATGTGATTAATGGCTCTTTTCCTATGTCAAAAGTTTTAGTTTTCGAGGGTAATAGCTACGTATGTTGAAAAAATGAAGATATTAGACTATTTTATTATTGCAAATGGTAAAGATTGTGATTAAAGACTCTTTTCCTATTTCAAAAGTTTTAGTTTTCGAGGGTAATAGCTATGTCTGTGGAAAAAATGAAGATATTAGACTATTTTATGATTGCAAATGGTAAAGAATGTGATTAAAGGCTATTTTCCTATGTCAAAAGTTTTAGTTGTCGAGGGTAATAGCTACGTATGTTGAAAAAATGAAGATATTAGACTATTTTATGATTGCACATGGTAAAAAATGTGATTAAGGCTCTTTTCCTATTTCAAAAGTTTTAGTTTTCGAGGGTAATAGCTATGTCTGTGGAAAAAATGAAGATATTAGACTATTTTATGATTGCACATGGTAAAGAATGTGATTAAAGGCTCTTTTCCTATTTCAAAAGTTTTAGTTTTCGAGGGTAATAGCTACGTATGTTGAAAAATGAAGATATTAGACAATTTATGATTGCACATGGTAAAGAATGTGATTAAAGGCTCTTTTCCTATTTCAAAAGTTTTAGTTTCGAGGGTAATAGCTACGTATGTTGAAAATGAAGATATTAGACAATTTTATGATTGCACGTGGTAAAGAATGTGATTAAAGGCTCTTTTCCTATTTCAAAAGTTTTAGTTTTCGAGGGTAATAGCTACGTATGTTGAAAAAATGAAGATATTAGACAATTTTATGATTGCACATGGTAAAGAATGCGATTAAAGGCTCTTTTCCTATGTCAAAAGTTTTAGTTTTCGAGGGTAATAGCTACCTATGCTGAAACAATGAAGATATTAGACTATTTTATGATTGCAAATGGTAAAGAATGTGATTAAAGGCTCTTTTCCTATTTCAAAAGTTTTAGTTCTGGGGGTAAGAGCTACGTATGTTGAAAAAATGAAGATATTAGACTATTTTATGATTGCAAATGGTAAAGAATGTGATTAAAGGCTCTTTTCCTATTTCAAAAGTTTTAGTTTTCGAGGGTAATAGCTACGTATGTTGAAAAAATGAAGATATTAGACTATTTTATTATTGCAAATGGTAAAGATTGTGATTAAAGACTCTTTTCCTATTTCAAAAGTTTTAGTTTTCGAGGGTAATAGCTATGTCTGTGGAAAAAATGAAGATATTAGACTATTTTATGATTGCAAATGGTAAAGAATGTGATTAAAGGCTATTTTCCTATGTCAAAAGTTTTAGTTTTCGAGGGTAATAGGTATGTATGTTGAAAAAATGAAGATATTGGACTATTTTTATGATTGCACATGGTAAAGAATGTGATTAAAGGCTCTTTTCCTATTTCAAAAGTTTTAGTTTTCGAGGGTAATAGCTACCTATGCTGAAAAAAATGAAGATATTAGACTATTTTATGATTGCAAATGGTAAAGAATGTGATTAAAGGCTCTTTTCCTATTTCAAGAGTTTTAGTTTTGGGGGTAAGAGCTACGTATGTTGAAAAAATGAAGATATTAGACTATTTTATGATTGCAAATGGTAAACAATGTGATTAAAGGCTCTTTTCCTATTTCAAAAGTTTTAGTTTTCGAGGGTAATAGCTATGTCTGTGGAATTTTATGATTGCACATGGTAAAGAATGTGATTAATGCTCTTTTCCTATGTCAAAAGTTTTAGTTTTCGAGGGTAATAGCTACGTATGTTGAAAAAATGAAGATATTAGACTATTTTATTATTGCAAATGGTAAAGATTGTGATTAAAGACTCTTTCCTATTTCAAAAGTTTTAGTTTTCGAGGGTAATAGCTATGTCTGTGGAAAAAATGAAGATATTAGACTATTTTATGATTGCAAATGGTAAAGAATGTGATTAAAGGCTATTTTCCTATGTCAAAAGTTTTAGTTTTCGAGGGTAATAGCTATGTCTGTGGAAAAAATGAAGATATTAGACTATTTTATGATTGCAAATGGTAAAGAATGTGATTAAAGGCTATTTTCCTATGTCAAAAGTTTTAGTTTTTGAGGGTAATAGGTATGTATGTTGAAAAATGAAGATATTGGACTATTTTTATGATTGCACATGGTAAAGAATGTGATTAAAGGCTCTTTTCCTATTTCAAAAGTTTTAGTTTCGAGGGTAATAGCTACGTATGTTGAAAAAATGAAGATATTAGACTATTTTATGATTGCACATGGTAAAAAATGTGATTAAAGGCTCTTTTCCTATTTCAAAAGTTTTAGTTTTCGAGGGTAATAGCTACGTATGTTGAAAAAATGAAGATATTAGACCATTTTATGATTGCAAACGGTGAAGAATGTGATTAAAGGCTCTTTTCCTATGTCAAAAGATTTAGTTTTCGAGGGTAACAGCTATGTATGTTGAAAAAATGAAGATATTAGACAATTTTATGATTTCACATGGTAAAGAATGTGATTAATGGCTCTTTTCCTATGTCAAAGTTTTAGTTTCGAGGGTAATAGCTATGTCTGTGTAAAAAATGAAGATATTAGACTATTTTATGATTGCAAATGGTAAGAATGTGATTAAAGGCTATTTTCCTATGTCAATAGTTTTAGTTTTCGAGGGTAATAGGTATGTATGTTGAAAAAATGAAGATATTGGACTACTTTTATGATTGCACATGGTAAAGAATGTGATTAAAGGCTCTTTTCCTATTTAAAAAGTTTTAGTTTTCGAGGGTAATAGCTATGTATGTGGAAAAAATGAAGATATTAGACTATTTTATGATTGCAAATGGTAAAGAATGTGATTAAAGGCTATTTTCCTATGTCAAAAGTTTTAGTTTTCGAGGGTAATAGGTATGTATGTTGAAAAAATGAAGATATTGGACTATTTTTATGATTGCACATGGTAAAGAATGTGATTAAAGGCTCTTTTCCTATTTCAAAAGTTTTAGTTTTCGAGGGTAATAGCTACCTATGCTGAAAAAATGAAGATATTAGACTATTTTATGATTGCAAATGGTAAAGAATGTGATTAAAGGCTCTTTTCCTATTTCAAAAGTTTTAGTTTTGGGGGTAAGAGCTACGTATGTTGAAAAAATGAAGATATTAGACTATTTTATGATTGCAAATGGTAAAGAATGTGATTAAAGGCTCTTTTCCTATTTCAAAAGTTTTAGTTTTCGAGGGTAATAGCTATGTCTGTGGAATTTTATGATTGCACATGGTAAAGAATGTGATTAATGGCTCTTTTCCTATGTCAAAAGTTTTAGTTTTCGAGGGTAATAGCTACGTATGTTGAAAAAATGAAGATATTAGACTATTTTATTATTGCAAATGGTAAAGATTGTGATTAAAGACTCTTTTCCTATTTCAAAAGTTTTAGTTTTCGAGAGTAATAGCTATGTCTGTGGAAAAAATGAAGATATTAGACTATTTTATGATTGCAAATGGTAAAGAATGTGATTAAAGGCTATTTTCCTATGTCAAAAGTTTTAGTTTTCGAGGGTAGTAGGTATGTATGTTGAAAAAATGAAGATATTGGACTATTTTTATGATTGCACATGGTAAAGAATGTGATTAAAGGCTCTTTTCCTATTTCAAAAGTTTTAGTTTTCGAGGGTAATAGCTACGTATGTTGAAAAAATGAAGATATTAGACTATTTTATGATTGCACATGGTAAAAAATGTGATTAAAGGCTCTTTTCCTATTTCAAAAGTTTTAGTTTTCAAGGGTAATAGCTATGTCTGTGGAAAAAATGAAGATATTAGACTATTTTATGATTGCACATGGTAAAGAATGTGATTAAAGGCTCTTTTCCTATTTCAAAAGTTTTAGTTTTCGAGGGTAATAGCTACGTATGTTGAAAAATGAAGATATTAGACAATTTTATGATTGCACATGGTAAAGAATGTGATTAAAGGCTCTTTTCCTATTTCAAAAGTTTTAGTTTTCGAGGGTAATAGCTACGTATGTTGAAAAAATGAAGATATTAGACCATTTTATGATTGCAAACGGTGAAGAATGTGATTAAAGGCTCTTTTCCTATGTCAAAAGATTTAGTTTTCGAGGGTAACAGCTATGTATGTTGGAAAAATGAAGATATTAGACAATTTTATGATTGCACATGGTAAAGAATGTGATTAATGGCTCTTTTCCTATGTCAAAAGTTTTAGTTTTCGAGGGTAATAGCTACGTATGTTGAAAAAATGAAGATATTAGACTATTTTATTATTGCAAATGGTAAAGATTGTGATTAAAGACTCTTTTCCTATTTCAAAAGTTTTAGTTTTCGAGGGTAATAGCTATGTCTGTGGAAAAAATGAAGATATTAGACTATTTTATGATTGCAAATGGTAAAGAATGTGATTAAAGGCTATTTTCCTATGTCAAAAGTTTTAGTTTTCGAGGGTAATAGCTACGTATGTTGAAAAAATGAAGATATTAGACTATTTTATGATTGCACATGGTAAAAAATGTGATTAAAGGCTCTTTTCCTATTTCAAAAGTTTTAGTTTTCGAGGGTAATAGCTATGTCTGTGGAAAAAATGAAGATATTAGACTATTTTATGATTGCACATGGTAAAGAATGTGATTAAAGGCTCTTTTCCTATTTCAAAAGTTTTAGTTTTCGAGGGTAATAGCTACGTATGTTGAAAAATGAAGATATTAGACAATTTTATGATTGCACATGGTAAAGAATGTGATTAAAGGCTCTTTTCCTATTTCAAAAGTTTTAGTTTTCGAGGGTAATAGCTACTTATGTTGAAAAAATTAAGATATTAGACAATTTTATGATTGCACATGGTAAAGAATGTGATTAAAGGCTCTTTTCCTATGTCAAAAGTTTTAGTTTTCGAGGGTAATAGCTACCTATGCTGAAAAAATGAAGATATTAGACTATTTTATGATTGCAAATGGTAAAGAATGTGATTAAAGGCTCTTTTCCTATTTCAAAAGTTTTAGTTTTGGGGGTAAGAGCTACGTATGTTGAAAAAATGAAGATATTAGACTATTTTATGATTGCAAATGGTAAAGAATGTGATTAAAGGCTATTTTCCTATGTCAAAAGTTTTAGTTTTCGAGGGTAATAGGTATGTATGTTGAAAAAATGAAGATATTGGACTATTTTTATGATTGCACATGGTAAAGAATGTGATTAAAGGCTCTTTTCCTATTTCAAAAGTTTTAGTTTTCGAGGGTAATAGCTACGTATGTTGAAAAAATGAAGATATTAGACTATTTTATGATTGCACATGGTAAAAAATGTGATTAAAGGCTCTTTTCCTATTTCAAAAGTTTTAGTTTTCAAGGGTAATAGCTATGTCTGTGGAAAAAATGAAGATATTAGACTATTTTATGATTGCACATGGTAAAGAATGTGATTAAAGGCTCTTTTCCTATTTCAAAAGTTTTAGTTTTCGAGGGTAATAGCTACGTATGTTGAAAAAATGAAGATATTAGACTATTTTATGATTGCACATGGTAAAAAATGTGATTAAAGGCTCTTTTCCTATTTCAAAAGTTTTAGTTTTCGAGGGTAATAGCTATGTCTGTGGAAAAAATGAAGATATTAGACTATTTTATGATTGCACATGGTAAAGAATGTGATTAAAGGCTCTTTTCCTATTTCAAAAGTTTTAGTTTTCGAGGGTAATAGCTACGTATGTTGAAAAATGAAGATATTAGACAATTTTATGATTGCACGTGGTAAAGAGTGTGATTAAAGGCTCTTTTCCTATTTCAAAAGTTTTAGTTTTCGAGGGTAATAGCTACGTATGTTGAAAAAATGAAGATATTAGACAATTTTATGATTGCACATGGTAAAGAATGTGATTAAAGGCTCTTTTCCTATGTCAAAAGTTTTAGTTTTCGAGAGTAATAGCTACCTATGCTGAAAAAATGAAGATATTAGACTATTTTATGATTGCAAATGGTAAAGAATGTGATTAAAGGCTCTTTTCCTATTTCAAAAGTTTTAGTTTTGGGGGTAAGAGCTACGTATGTTGAAAAAATGAAGATATTAGACTATTTTATGATTGCAAATGGTAAAGAAGGTGATTAAAGGCTCTTTTCCTATTTCAAAAGTTTTAGTTTTCGAGGGTAATAGCTATGTCTGTGGAATTTTATGATTGCACATGGTAAAGAATGTGATTAATGGCTCTTTTCCTATGTCAAAAGTTTTAGTTTTCGAGGGTAATAGCTACGTATGTTGAAAAAATGAAGATATTAGACTATTTTATGATTGCAAACGGTGAAGAATGTGATTAAAGGCTCTTTTCCTATGTCAAAAGATTTAGTTTTCGAGGGTAACAGCTATGTATGTTGAAAAAATGAAGATATTAGACTATTTTATGATTGCAAATGGTAAAGAATGTGATTAAAGGCTCTTTTCCTATTTCAAAAGTTTTAGTTTTGGGGGTAAGAGCTACGTATGTTGAAAAAATGAAGATATTAGACTATTTTATGATTGCAAATGGTAAAGAATGTGATTAAAGGCTCTTTTCCTATTTCAAAAGTTTTAGTTTTCGAGGGTAATAGCTATGTCTGTGGAATTTTATGATTGCACATGGTAAAGAATGTGATTAAAGGCTCTTTTCCTATTTCAAAAGTTTTAGTTTTCGAGGGTAATAGCTACGTATGTTGAAAAAATGAAGATATTAGACCATTTTATGATTGCAAACGGTGAAGAATGTGATTAAAGGCTCTTTTCCTATGTCAAAAGATTTAGTTTTCGAGGGTAACAGCTATGTATGTTGAAAAAATGAAGATATTAGACAATTTTATGATTGCACATGGTAAAGAATGTGATTAATGGCTCTTTTCCTATGTCAAAAGTTTTAGTTTTCGAGGGTAATAGCTACGTATGTTGAAAAAATGAAGATATTAGACTATTTTATTATTGCAAATGGTAAAGATTGTGATTAAAGACTCTTTTCCTATTTCAAAAGTTTTAGTTTTCGAGGGTAATAGCTATGTCTGTGGAAAAAATGAAGATATTAGACTATTTTATGATTGCAAATGGTAAAGAATGTGATTAAAGGCTATTTTCCTATGTCAAAAGTTTTAGTTTTCGAGGGTAATAGCTACGTATGTTGAAAAAATGAAGATATTAGACTATTTTATGATTGCACATGGTAAAAAATGTGATTAAAGGCTCTTTTCCTATTTCAAAAGTTTTAGTTTTCGAGGGTAATAGCTACGTATGTTGAAAAATGAAGATATTAGACAATTTTATGATTGCACGTGGTAAAGAATGTGATTAAAGGCTCTTTTCCTATTTCAAAAGTTTTAGTTTTCGAGGGTAATAGCTACGTATGTTGAAAAAATGAAGATATTAGACAATTTTATGATTGCACATGGTAAAGAATGTGATTAAAGGCTCTTTTCCTATGTCAAAAGTTTTAGTTTTCGAGAGTAATAGCTACCTATGCTGAAAAAATGAAGATATTAGACTATTTTATGATTGCAAATGGTAAAGAATGTGATTAAAGGCTCTTTTCCTATTTCAAAAGTTTTAGTTTTGGGGGTAAGAGCTACGTATGTTGAAAAAATTAAGATATTAGACTATTTTATGATTGCAAATGGTAAAGAATGTGATTAAAGGCTCTTTTCCTATTTCAAAAGTTTTAGTTTTGGGGGTAAGAGCTACGTATGTTGAAAAAATGAAGATATTAGACTATTTTATGATTGCAAATGGTAAAGAATGTGATTAAAGGCTCTTTTCCTATTTCAAAAGTTTTAGTTTTCGAGGGTAATAGCTATGTCTGTGGAATTTTATGATTGCACATGGTAAAGAATGTGATTAATGGCTCTTTTCCTATGTCAAAAGTTTTAGTTTTCGAGGGTAATAGCTACGTATGTTGAAAAAATGAAGATATTAGACTATTTTATTATTGCAAATGGTAAAGATTGTGATTAAAGACTCTTTTCCTATTTCAAAAGTTTTAGTTTTCGAGGGTAATAGCTATGTCTGTGGAAAAAATGAAGATATTAGACTATTTTATGATTGCAAATGGTAAAGAATATGATTAAAGGCTCTTTTCCTATTTCAAAAGTTTTAGTTTTGGGGGTAAGAGCTACGTATGTTGAAAAAATGAAGATATTGGACTATTTTTATGATTGCACATGGTAAAGAATGTGATTAAAGGCTCTTTTCCTATTTCAAAAGTTTTAGTTTTCGAGGGTAATAGCTACGTATGTTGAAAAAATGAAGATATTAGACTATTTTATGATTGCACATGGTAAAAAATGTGATTAAAGGCTCTTTTCCTATTTCAAAAGTTTTAGTTTTCAAGGGTAATAGCTATGTCTGTGGAAAAAATGAAGATATTAGACTATTTTATGATTGCACATGGTAAAGAAAGTGATTAAAGGCTCTTTTCCTATTTCAAAAGTTTTAGTTTTCGAGGGTAATAGCTACGTATGTTGAAAAATGAAGATATTAGACAATTTTATGATTGCACATGGTAAAGAATGTGATTAAAGGCTCTTTTCCTATTTCAAAAGTTTTAGTTTTGGGGGTAAGAGCTACGTATGTTGAAAAAATGAAGATATTAGACTATTTTATGATTGCAAATGGTAAAGAATGTGATTAAAGGCTATTTTCCTATGTCAAAAGTTTTAGTTTTCGAGGGTAATAGGTATGTATGTTGAAAAAATGAAGATATTGGACTATTTTTATGATTGCACATGGTAAAGAATGTGATTAAAGGCTCTTTTCCTTTTTCAAAAGTTTTAGTTTTCGAGGGTAATAGCTATGTATGTTGAAAAAATGAAGATATTAGACTATTTTATGATTGCACATGGTAAAAAATGTGATTAAAGGCTCTTTTCCTATTTCAAAAGTTTTAGTTTTCAAGGGTAATAGCTAAGTCTGTGGAAAAAATGAAGATATTAGACTATTTTATGATTGCACATGGTAAAGAATGTGATTAAAGGCTCTTTTCCTATTTCAAAAGTTTTAGTTTTCGAGGGTAATAGCTACGTATGTTGAAAAAATGAAGATATCAGACTATTTTATGATTGCACATGGTAAAAAATGTGATTAAAGGTTCTTTTCCTATTTAAAAAGTTTTAGTTTTCGAGGGTAATAGCTATGTCTGTGGAAAAAATGAAGATATTAGACTATTTTATGATTGCACATGGTAAAGAATGTGATTAAAGGCTCTTTTCCTATTTCAAAAGTTTTAGTTTTCGAGGGTAATAGATACGTATGTTGAAAAAATGAAGATATTAGACCATTTTATGATTGCAAACGGTGAAGAATGTGATTAAAGGCTCTTTTCCTATGTCAAAAGATTTAGTTTTCGAGGGTAACAGCTATGTATGTTGAAAAAATGAAGATATTAGACAATTTTATGATTGCACATGGTAAAGAATGTGATTAATGGCTCTTTTCCTATGTCAAAAGTTTTAGTTTTCGAGGGTAATAGCTACGTATGTTGAAAAAATGAAGATATTAGACTATTTTATTATTGCAAATGGTAAAGATTGTGATTCAATTCAATTCAATTCAATTTATTCAAATAAAACTACAATATAACACCAATAATAATAAAGATCCTGGAAGCGAACTTAAAAAAAAAAAAAAAAAAAGAAAAGAGAAAACATGAGTAACTAAAGCAAATTGAATAAGAATTTAGAGAGTTATAATATCAAAATTTTAGTACATTGCTATACAGCGTGCGAAAACTTGTGGATAGCTCGACACTGGAGGGTATTATATTCCATTGAAGTATAGATTTATAAATGGGGGATCGCTGGGCGGAACTAGAGACAAACTTGGGGACAATGAAGGAACGGTTGGATGAACGGAGACAGAGGCCTTCAGAATTATTAATATTAAAATAAGATAATAATTGAGGAGGAAGATTTTTATGGTAAGCGGAGTATGCAAGGTATAGATTTATTTTTTTGATGATTTGTTCAAAAGGGATAATACCAAAATCGGAGTACAAGTCCTGGGTGGGATATAGTCGGGGCAGCCGAAAAACTGCTTTGATGGCACGGTTTTGGGCAGATTTTAATTTATTGGTAACTGAAGGAAAAGTGTTGCCCCAAACAGATCCACAGTATGAGATATATGGGTAAATAAAAGAGTAATAAAGGGTGACAAGGATATCGGGAGGAAGAAAATAATTCGCACGATTAATCATACTTACCTGTCGGGATTAAAGACTCTTTTCCTATTTCAAAAGTTTTAGTTTTCGAGGGTAATAGCTATGTCTGTGGAAAAAATGAAGATATTAGACTATTTTATGATTGCAAATGGTAAAGAATGTGATTAAAGGCTATTTTCCTATGTCAAAAGTTTTAGTTTTCGAGGGTAATAGGTATGTATGTTGAAAAAATGAAGATATTGGACTATTTTTATGATTGCACATGGTAAAGAATGTGATTAAAGGCTCTTTTCCTATTTCAAAAGTTTTAGTTTTCGAGGGTAATAGCTACGTATGTTGAGATAATGAAGATATTAGACTATTTTATGATTGCACATGGTAAAGAATGTGATTAAAGGCTCTTTTCCTATGTCAAAAGTTTTAGTTTTCGAGGGTAATAGCCACCTATGCTGAAAAAATGAAGATATTAGACTATTTTATGATTGCAAATGGTAAAGAATGTGATTAAAGGCTCTTTTCCTATTTCAAAAGTTTTAGTTTTGGGGGTAAGAGCTACGTATGTTGAAAAAATGAAGATATTAGACTATTTTATGATTGCAAATGGTAAAGAATGTGATTAAAGGCTCTTTTCCTATTTCAAAAGTTTTAGTTTTCGAGGGTAATAGCTATGTCTGTGGAATTTTATGATTGCACATGGTAAAGAATGTGATTAATGGCTCTTTTCCTATGTCAAAAGTTTTAGTTTTCGAGGGTAATAGCTACGTATGTTGAAAAAATGAAGATATTAGACTATTTTATTATTGCAAATGGTAAAGATTGTGATTAAAGACTCTTTTCCTATTTCAAAAGTTTTAGTTTTCGAGGGTAATAGCTATGTCTGTGGAAAAAATGAAGATATTAGACTATTTTATGATTGCAAATGGTAAAGAATGTGATTAAAGGCTATTTTCCTATGTCAAAAGTTTTAGTTTTCGAGGGTAATAGGTATGTATGTTGAAAAAATGAAGATATTGGACTATTTTATGATTGCACATGGTAAAGAATGTGATTAAAGGCTCTTTTCCTATTTCAAAAGTTTTAGTTTTCGAGGGTAATAGCTACGTATGTTGAAAAAATGAAGATATTAGACTATTTTATGATTGCACATGGTAAAAAATGTGATTAAAGGCTCTTTTCCTATTTCAAAAGTTTTAGTTTTCGAGGGTAATAGCTATGTCTGTGGAAAAATGAAGATATTAGACTATTTTATGATTGCACATGGTAAAGAATGTGATTAAAGGCTCTTTTCCTATTTCAAAAGTTTTAGTTTTCGAGGGTAATAGCTACGTATGTTGAAAAAATGAAGATATTAGACTATTTATGATTGCACATGGTAAAAAATGTGATTAAAGGCTCTTTTCCTATTTCAAAAGTTTTAGTTTTCGAGGGTAATAGCTACGTATGTTGAAAAAATGAAGATATTAGACCATTTTATGATTGCAAACGGTGAAGAATGTGATTAAAGGCTCTTTTCCTATGTCAAAAGATTTAGTTTTCGAGGGTAACAGCTATGTATGTTGAAAAAATGAAGATATTAGACAATTTTATGATTGCACATGGTAAAGAATGTGATTAATGGCTCTTTTCCTATGTCAAAAGTTTTAGTTTTCGAGTGTAATAGCTACGTATGTTGAAAAAATGAAGATATTAGACTATTTTATTATTGCAAATGGTAAAGATTGTGATTAAAGACTCTTTTCCTATTTCAAAAGTTTTAGTTTTCGAGGGTAATAGCTATGTCTGTGGAAAAAATGAAGATATTAGACTATTTTATGATTGAAAATGGTAAAGAATGTGATTAAAGGCTATTTTCCTATGTCAAAAGTTTTAGTTTTCGAGGGTAATAGGTATGTATGTTGAAAAAATGAAGATATTGGACTATTTTTATGATTGCACATGGTAAAGAATGTGATTAAAGGCTCTTTTCCTATTTCAAAAGTTTTCGTTTTCGAGGGTAATAGCTACGTATGTTGAAAAAATGAAGATATTAGACTATTTTATGATTGCACATGGTAAAAAATGTGATTAAAGGCTCTTTTCCTATTTCAAAAGTTTTAGTTTTCAAGGGTAATAGCTATGTCTGTGGAAAAAATGAAGATATTAGACTATTTTATGATTGCACATGGTAAAGAATGTGATTAAAGGCTCTTTTCCTATTTCAAAAGTTTTAGTTTTCGAGGGTAATAGCTACGTATGTTGAAAAATGAAGATATTAGACAATTTTATGATTGCACATGGTAAAGAATGTGATTAAAGGCTCTTTTCCTATTTCAAAAGTTTTAGTTTTCGAGGGTAATTGCTACGTATGTTGAAAAAATGAAGATATTAGACCATTTTATGATTGCAAACGGTGAAGAATGTGATTAAAGGCTCTTTTCCTATGTCAAAAGATTTAGTTTTCGAGGGTAACAGCTATGTATGTTGAAAAAATGAAGATATTAGACAATTTTATGATTGCACATGGTAAAGAATGTGATTAATGGCTCTTTTCCTATGTCAAAAGTTTTAGTTTTCGAGGGTAATAGCTACGTATGTTGAAAAAATGAAGATATTAGACTATTTTATTATTGCAAATGGTAAAGATTGTGATTAAAGACTCTTTTCCTATTTCAAAAGTTTTAGTTTTCGAGGGTAATAGCTATGTCTGTGGAAAAAATGAAGATATTAGACTATTTTATGATTGCA
>NW_027062855.1:129843-188137 GCF_032884065.1 Artemia franciscana | reverse complement strand
TGCAATCATAAAATAGTCTAATATCTTCATTTTTTCCACAGACATAGCTATTACCCTTGAAAACTAAAACTTTTGAAATAGGAAAAGAGCCTTTAATCACATTTTTTACCATGTGCAATCATAAAATAGTCTAATATCTTCATTTTTTCAACATACGTAGCTATTACCCTCGAAAACTAAAACTTTTGACATAGGAAAAGAGCCATTAATCACATTCTTTACCATGTGCAATCATAAAATTGTCAAATATCTTCATTTTTTCAACATACATAGCTGTTACCCTCGAAAACTAAATCTTTTGACATAGGAAAAGAGCCTTTAATCACATTCTTCACCGTTTGCAATCATAAAATGGTCTAATATCTTCATTTTTTCAACATACGTAGCTATTACCCTCGAAAACTAAAACTTTTGAAATAGGAAAAGAGCCTTTAATCACATTCTTTACCATGTGCAATCATAAAATTGTCTAATATCTTCATTTTTCAACATACGTAGCTATTACCCTCGAAAACTAAAACTTTTGAAATAGGAAAAGAGCCTTTAATCACATTCTTTACCATGTGCAATCATAAAATAGTCTAATATCTTCATTTTTTCCACAGACATAGCTATTACCCTTGAAAACTAAAACTTTTGAAATAGGAAAAGAGCCTTTAATCACATTTTTTACCATGTGCAATCATAAAATAGTCTAATATCTTCATTTTTTCAACATACGTAGCTATTACCCTCGAAAACTAAAACTTTTGAAATAGGAAAAGAGCCTTTAATCACATTCTTTACCATGTGCAATCATAAAAATAGTCCAATATCTTCATTTTTTCAACATACGTAGCTCTTACCCCCAAAACTAAAACTTTTGAAATAGGAAAAGAGCCTTTAATCACATTCTTTACCATTTGCAATCATAAAATAGTCTAATATCTTCATTTTTTCCACAGACATAGCTATTACCCTCGAAAACTAAAACTTTTGAAATAGGAAAAGAGTCTTTAATCACAATCTTTACCATTTGCAATAATAAAATAGTCTAATATCTTCATTTTTTCAACATACGTAGCTATTACCCTCGAAAACTAAAACTTTTGACATAGGATTAAGAGCCTTTACCATTTGCAATCATAAAATAGTCTAAATGAAGATATTAGACTATTTTATGATTGCAAATGGTAAAGAATGTGATTAAAGGCTCTTTTCCTATTTCAAAAGTTTTAGTTTTCGAGGGTAATAGCTATGTCTGTCGAATTTTATGATTGCACATGGTAAAGAATGTGATTAATGGCTCTTTTCCTATGTCAAAAGTTTTAGTTTTCGAGGGTAATAGCTACGTATGTTGAAAAAATGAAGATATTAGACTATTTTATTATTGCAAATGGTAAAGATTGTGATTAAAGACTCTTTTCTTATTTCAAAAGTTTTAGTTTTCGAGGGTAATAGCTATGTCTGTGGAAAAAATGAAGATATTAGACTATTTTATGATTGCAAATGGTAAAGAATGTGATTAAAGGCTCTTTTCCTATTTAAAAAGTTTTAGTTTTGGGGGTAAGAGCTACGTATGTTGAAAAATGAAGATATTGGACTATTTTTATGATTGCACTGGTAAAGAATGTGATTAAAGGCTCTTTTCCTATTTCAAAAGTTTTAGTTTTCGAGGGTAATAGCTACGTATGTTAAAAAAATGAAGATATTAGACTATTTTATGATTGCACATGGTAAAAAATGTGATTAAAGGCTCTTTTCCTATTTCAAAAGTTTTAGTTTTCGAGGGTAATAGCTACGTATGTTGAAAAAAATGAAGATATTAGACCATTTTATGATTGCAAACGTGATGAATGTGATTAAAGGCTCTTTTCCTATGTGAAAAGATTTAGTTTTCGAGGGTAACAGCTGTGTATGTTGAAAAAATGAAGATATTAGACAATTTTATGATTGCACATGGTAAAGAATGTGATTAATGGCTCTTTTCCTATGTCAAAAGTTTTAGTTTTCGAGGGTAATAGCTACGTATGTTGAAAAAATGAAGATATTAGACTATTTTATTATTGCAAATGGTAAAGATTGTGATTAAAGACTCTTTTCCTATTTCAAAAGTTTTAGTTTTCGAGGGTAATAGCTTTGTCTGTGGAAAAAATGAAGATATTAGACTATTTTATGATTGCAAATGGTAAAGAATGTGATTAAAGGCTATTTTCCTATGTCAAAAGTTTTAGTTTTCGAGGGTAATAGCTACGTATGTTGAAAAAATGAAGATATTAGACTATTTTATGATTGCACATGGTAAAAAATGTGATTAAAGGCTCTTTTCCTATTTCAAAAGTTTTAGTTTTTCGAGGGTACGTAGCTATTACCCTCGAAAACTAAAACTTTTGAAATAGGAAAAGAGCCTTTAATCACATTTTTTACCACGTGCAATCATAAAATTGTCTAATATCTTCATTTTTCAACATACGTAGCTATTACCCTCGAAAACTAAAACTTTTGAAATAGGAAAAGAGCCTTTAATCACATTCTTTACCATGTGCAATCATAAAATAGTCTAATATCTTCATTTTTTCCACAGACATAGCTATTACCCTCGAAAACTAAAACTTTTGAAATAGGAAAAGAGTCTTTAATCACAATCTTTACCATTTGCAATAATAAAATAGTCTAATATCTTCATTTTTTCAACATACGTAGCTATTACCCTCGAAAACTAAAACTTTAAGAAATAGGAAAAGAGCCTTTAATCACATTCTTTACCATTTGCAATCATAAAATAGTCTAATATCTTCATTTTTTCAACATACGTAGCTCTTACCCCCAAAACTAAAACTTTTGAAATAGGAAAAGAGCCTTTAATCACATTCTTTACCATTTGCAATCATAAAATAGTCTAATATCTTCATTGTTTCAGCATAGGTAGCTATTACCCTCGAAAACTAAAACTTTTGACATAGGAAAAGAGCCTTTAATCACATTCTTTACCATGTGCAATCATAAAATTGTCTAATATCTTCATTTTTTCAACATACGTAGCTATTACCCTCGAAAACTAAAACTTTTGAAATAGGAAAAGAGCCTTTAATCACATTCTTTACCACGTGCAATCATAAAATTGTCTAATATCTTCATTTTTCAACATACGTAGCTATTACCCTCGAAAACTAAAACTTTTGAAATAGGAAAAGAGCCTTTAATCACATTCTTTACCACGTGCAATCATAAAACTGTCTAATATCTTCATTTTTCAACATACGTAGCTATTACCCTCGAAAACTAAAACTTTTGAAATAGGAAAAGAGCCTTTAATCACATTCTTTACCATGTGCAATCATAAAATAGTCTAATATCTTCATTTTTTCCACAGACATAGCTATTACCCTCGAAAACAAAAACTTTTGAAATAGGAAAAGAGCCTTTAATCACATTTTTTACCATGTGCAATCATAAAATAGTCTAATATCTTCATTTTTTCAACATACGTAGCTATTACCCTCGAAAACTAAAACTTTTGACATAGGAAAATAGCCTTTAATCACATTCTTTACCATTTGCAATCATAAAATAGTCTAATATCTTCATTTTTTCCACAGACATAGCTATTACCCTCGAAAACTAAAACTTTTGAAATAGGAAAAGAGTCTTTAATCACAATCTTTACCATTTGCAATAATAAAATAGTCTAATATCTTCATTTTTTCAACATACGTAGCTATTACCCTCGAAAACTAAAACTTTTGACATAGGAAAAGAGCCATTAATCACATTCTTTACCATGTGCAATCATAAAATTGTCTAATATCTTCATTTTTTCAACATTCATAGCTGTTACCCTCGAAAACTAAATCTTTTGACATAGGAAAAGAGCCTTTAATCACATTCTTCACCGTTTGCAATCATAAAATGGTCTAATATCTTCATTTTTTCAACATACGTAGCTATTACCCTCGAAAACTAAAGAGTTTTATTAAACTTTCTTGTATTCTAATTGATTTTAAAAACTTACTATTGATTCTAGACCAGCTAGAATCAATAGTAGATAGACTAGCTAGAATCAATAAAACTTTTAATAGATTCAGCAGTGAAAGTTTGATTCTAGCTAGTCTATCTACTATTTCTATGAGTCATATGCAAGAATATAATATCGGTAGAAATAGACAATAATATCGGCCACTGCGCGTCTTTTCTAAAATGACGTCTTGCATATGACTCCGTTTAATAAATGACAAAAAAAAATTTTTCATTAGAAAAAAAAAAAATTTTCAGCTATGAATCTAGTAAGCAAGAGTCATATGCAAGACGTCATTTTAGAAAAGACGCGCAGTGGCCGATATTATTGTCTATTTAATAGACAATAATATCTTATACAATAAAATCAATTAGAATACAAGAAAGTTTGATTCTAGCTAGTCTATCTACTATTTCTTATCAATTTCTACTATTTCTGTTCGTGGATTTGCTTACTAGGTCAGAGATCTACTCATCTAGATCTCTAGATGAGATCTAGTCTATCTACTATTTCTATGAGTCATATGCAAGACGTCATTTTAGAAAAGACGCGCAGTGGCCGATATTATTGTCTATTTCTACGATATTATTGTCTTGCATATGACTCATAGAAATAGTAGATAGACTAGCTAGAATCAAACTTTCACTGCTGAATCTATTAAAAGTTTTATTGATTCTAGCTAGTCTATCTACTATTTATTCTAGCTGGTCTAGAATCAATAGTAAGTTTTTAAAATCAATTAGAATACAAGAAAGTTTGATTCTAGCTAGTCTATCTACTATTTCTATGAGTCATATGCAAGACATCATTTTAGAAAAGACGCGCAGTGGCCGATATTATTGTCTATTTAATAGACAATAATATCTTGTATATCGGAATAGTAGATAGTTTGATTCTAGCTAGTCTATCTACTATTTCTATGAGTTTTATTTGTCTATTCTAGCTAGTCTATCTACTATTTCTATGAGTCATATGCAAGACGATATTTTAGAAAAGACGCGCAGTGGCCGATATTATTGTCTATTTCTACCGATATTATATTCTTGCATATGACTCATAGAAATAGTAGATAGACTAGCTAGAATCAAACTTTCACTGCTGAATCTATTAAAAGTTTTATTGATTCTAGCTAGTCTATCTACTATTGATTCTAGCTGGTCTAGAATCAATAGTAAGTTTTTAAAATCAATTAGAATACAAAAAAGTTTAATAAAACTCATAGAAATAAAATTTTATAAAACTTTGATTCTGGACATTTTCCTCTAGGCCTCTAGGTGGCCGATATTCAAATAGATTTAATAGATTCAGCAGTGAAAGTTTGATTCCAGATTCAAATAGATTTAATAGATTCAGCAGTGAAAGTTTGATTCGTCATTCAAATAGATTTAATTATTGATTCTAGCTAGTCTATCTACTATTGATTCTAGCTGGTCTAGAATCAATAGTAAGTTTTTAAAATCAATTAGAATACAAGAAAGTTTGATTCTAGCTAGTCTATCTACTATTTCTATGAGTCATATGCAAGACGTCATTCGCTGTATCCTTTTCATCTTTTCATCTAATTGATTTTAAGAACTTACTATAGATTCTAGACCAGCTAGAATCAATAGTAGATATTATATTCTAGAGTTCTAGAATATCTATTAAATCTATTTGAATATCGGCCACCTAGAGGCCTAGAGGAAAATATTTTGCACAAGGCCGCAAGCCTTCAATAGATACAGTGAAAGTTTGATTCTAGCTAGTCTATCTACTATTTCTATGAGTCATATGCAAGACGTTATTTTAGAAAAGACGCGCAGTGGCCGATGCAAGACGTCATTTTAGAAAAGACGCGCAGTGGCCGATACAGACTAACCCATTCTCTAGCCGATATTATATATCAAACTGAAATAGTAGATAGACTAGCTAGAATCAAACTTTCAATGTTTCTAGTGAAGGCTTGCGCCATAAAGTTATATCTAGTGAAATTATATCTAGTGAAGGCTTGCGCGATACTATTCTAGCAAATTCGATAATCTATTGTCAATAGAATCAATAGTAGATAGACTAGCTAGAATCAATAAAACTTTTAATAGATTCAGCAGTGAAAGTTTGATTCTAGCTAGTCTATCTACTATTTCTATGAGTCATATGCAAGAATATAATATCGGTAGAAATAGACAATAATATCGGCCACTGCGCGTCTTTTCTAAAATGACGTCTTGCATATGACTCATAGAAATAGTAGATAGACTAGCTAAAATAGACAAATAAAACTCATAGAAATAGTAGATAGACTAGCTAGAATCAAACTATCTACTATTCCGATATACAAGATATTATTGTCTATTAAATAGACAATAATATCGGCCACTGCGCGTCTTTTCTAAAATGACGTCTTGCATATGACTCATAGAAATAGTAGATAGACTAGCTAGAATCAAACTTTCTTGTATTCTAATTGATTTTAAAAACTTACTATTGATTCTAAACCAGCTAGAATCAATAGTAGATAGACTAGCTAGAATCAATAAAACTTTTAATAGATTCAGCAGTGAAAGTTTGATTCTATTCCTATGAGTCATACGCATATTCTCATATGCAAGTCCTTGTGCAAAATATTTTGATTCTAGCTAGTCTATCTACTATTTCTATGAGTCATATGCAAGACGTCATTTTAAAAAAGACTTTTTCACTATTCAATAAATAGATTCAAATCTATTTGAATCTAGAATCAAACTTTCTGTTTGATTCTAATAGAATCAATAAAATAGCACTAGTTCGTATGTGACGTCTTGCATATGGTTCTAGAATTCTAATCTATTGATTCTAGACCAGCTAGAATCAATAGTAGATAGACTAGCTAGAATCAATAAAACTTTTAATAGATTCAGCAGTGAAAGTTTGATTCTATTTCTATGAGTAATACGCATATTCTCATATGCAAGTCCATAGCTCTGACCTAGCAAGCAAATCCACGAACACCGCCCCGTTTAATAAAACTTCAATAAAACTTTTAATAGATTCAGCAGTGAAAGTTTGATTCTAGCTAGTCTATCTACTATTTCTATGAGTCATATGCAAGACAATAATATCGTAGAAATAGACAATAATATCGGCCACTGTGCGTCTTTTCTAAAATGACGTCTTGCATATGACTCATAGAAATAGTAGATAGACTAGATCTCATCTAGAGATCTAGATGAGTAGATCTCTGACCTAGTAAGCAAATCCACGAACAGAAATAGTAGAAATTGATAAGAAATAGTAGATAGACTAGCTAGAATCAAACTTTCACTGTTTCTAGTGAAGGCTTGCGGCCTTGTGCAAAATATTTTCCTCTAGGCCTCTAGGTGGCCGATATTCAAATAGATTTAATAGATATTCTAGAACTCTAGAATATAATATCTACTATTGATTCTAGCTGGTATAGAATCAATAGTAAGTTTTTAAAATCAATTAGATGAAAAGATGAAAAGGATACAGCGAATGACGTCTTGCATATGACTCATAGAAATAGTAGACAGACTAGCTAGAATCAACTTTCTTGTATTCTAATTGATTTTAAAAACTTACTATTGATTCTAGACCAGCTAGAATCAATAGTAGATAGACTAGCTAGAATCAATAATTAAATCTATTTGAATCTAGGATCAAACTTTCACTGCTGAATCTATTAAATCTATTTGAATATCAGCCACCTAGAGGCCTAGAGGAAAATGTCCAGAATCAAAGTTTTATAAAATTTTATTTCTATGAGTTTTATTAAACTTTCTTGTATTCTAATTGATTTTAAAAACTTACTATTGATTCTAGACCAGCTAGAATCAATAGAAGATAGACTAGCTAGAATCAATAAAGTTATTCTAGACCTTGTATGACCTTGTAAACTTTCTTGTATTCTAATTGATTTTAAAAACTTACTATTGATTCTAGACCAGCTAGAATTAATAGTAGATAGACTAGCTAGAATCAATAAAACTTTTAATAGATTCAGCAGTGAAAGTTTGATTCTATTTCTATGAGTCATACGCATATTCTCATATGCAAGTCCATAACTCTGACCTAGTAAGCAAATCCACGAACACCGCCCCGTTTAATAAAACTTCAATAAAACTTTTAATAGATTCAGCAGTGAAAGTTTGATTCTAGCTAGTCTATCTACTATTTCTATGAGTCATATGCAAGACAATAATATCGTAGAAATAGACAATAATATCGGCCACTGCGCGTCTTTTCTAAAATGACGTCTTGCATATGACTCATAGAAATAGTAGATAGACTAGATCTCATCTAGAGATCTAGATGAGTAGATCTCTGACCTAGTAAGCAAATCCACGAACAGAAATAGTAGAAATTGATAAGAAATAGTAGATAGACTAGCTAGAATCAAACTTTCTTGTATTCTAATTGATTTTATTGTATAAGGTATTATTGTCTATTAAATAGACAATAATATTGGCCACTGCGCGTCTTTTCTAAAATGACGTCTTGCATATGACTCTTGGTTACTAGATTCATAGCTGAAAAAATTTTATTTTTTTTTCTAATGACTTTAAAAGTCATTTATTAAACGGAGTCATATGCAAGACGTCATTTTAGAAAAGACGCGCAGTGGCCGATATTATTGTCTATTTCTACCGATATTATATTCTTGCATATGACTCATAGAAATAGTAGATAGACTAGCTAGAATCAAACTTTCACTGCTGAATCTATTAAAAGTTTTATTGATTCTAGCTAGTCTATCTACTATTGATTCTAGCTGGTCTAGAATCAATAGTAAGTTTTTAAAATCAATTAGAATACAAAAAAGTTTAATAAAACTCATAGAAATAAAATTTTATAAAACTTTGATTCTGGACATTTTCCTCTAGGCCTATAGGTGGCCGATATTCAAATAGATTTAATAGATTCAGCAGTGAAAGTTTGATTCCAGATTCAAATAGATTTAATAGATTCAGCAGTGAAAGTTTGATTCGTCATTCAAATAGATTTAATTATTGATTCTAGCTAGTCTATCTACTATTGATTCTAGCTGGTCTAGAATCAATAGTAAGTTTTTAAAATCAATTAGAATACAAGAAAGTTTGATTCTAGCTAGTCTATCTACTATTTCTATGAGTCATATGCAAGACGTCATTCGCTGTATCCTTTTCATCTTTTCATCTAATTGATTTTAAGAACTTACTATAGATTCTAGACCAGCTAGAATCAATAGTAGATATTATATTCTAGAGTTCTAGAATATCTATTAAATCTATTTGAATATCGGCCACCTAGAGGCCTAGAGGAAAATATTTTGCACAAGGCCGCAAGCCTTCAATAGATACAGTGAAAGTTTGATTCTAGCTAGTCTATCTACTATTTCTATGAGTCATATGCAAGACGTTATTTTAGAAAAGACGCGCAGTGGCCGATGCAAGACGTCATTTTAGAAAAGACGCGCAGTGGCCGATACAGACTAACCCATTCTCTAGCCGATATTATATATCAAACTGAAATAGTAGATAGACTAGCTAGAATCAAACTTTCAATGTTTCTAGTGAAGGCTTGCGCCATAAAGTTATATCTAGTGAAATTATATCTAGTGAAGGCTTGCGCGATACTATTCTAGCAAATTCGATAATCTATTGTCAATAGAATCAATAGTAGATAGACTAGCTAGAATCAATAAAACTTTTAATAGATTCAGCAGTGAAAGTTTGATTCTAGCTAGTCTATCTACTATTTCTATGAGTCATATGCAAGAATATAATATCGGTAGAAATAGACAATAATATCGGCCACTGCGCGTCTTTTCTAAAATGACGTCTTGCATATGACTCATAGAAATAGTAGATAGACTAGCTAAAATAGACAAATAAAACTCATAGAAATAGTAGATAGACTAGCTAGAATCAAACTATCTACTATTCCGATATACAAGATATTATTGTCTATTAAATAGACAATAATATCGGCCACTGCGCGTCTTTTCTAAAATGACGTCTTGCATATGACTCATAGAAATAGTAGATAGACTAGCTAGAATCAAACTTTCTTGTATTCTAATTGATTTTAAAAACTTACTATTGATTCTAAACCAGCTAGAATCAATAGTAGATAGACTAGCTAGAATCAATAAAACTTTTAATAGATTCAGCAGTGACAGTTTGATTCTATTCCTATGAGTCATACGCATATTCTCATATGCAAGTCCTTGTGCAAAATATTTTGATTCTAGCTAGTCTATCTACTATTTCTATGAGTCATATGCAAGACGTCATTTTAAAAAAGACTTTTTCACTATTCAATAAATAGATTCAAATCTATTTGAATCTAGAATCAAACTTTCTGTTTGATTCTAATAGAATCAATAGAATAGCACTAGTTCGTATGTGACGTCTTGCATATGGTTCTAGAATTCTAATCTATTGATTCTAGACCAGCTAGAATCAATAGTAGATAGACTAGCTAGAATCAATAAAACTTTTAATAGATTCAGCAGTGAAAGTTTGATTCTATTTCTATGAGTCATACGCATATTCTCATATGCAAGTCCATAGCTCTGACCTAGTAAGCAAATCCACGAACACCGCCCCGTTTAATAAAACTTCAATAAAACTTTTAATAGATTCAGCAGTGAAAGTTTGATTCTAGCTAGTCTATCTACTATTTCTATGAGTCATATGCAAGACAATAATATCGTAGAAATAGACAATAATATCGGCCACTGTGCGTCTTTTCTAAAATGACGTCTTGCATATGACTCATAGAAATAGTAGATAGACTAGATCTCATCTAGAGATCTAGATGAGTAGATCTCTGACCTAGTAAGCAAATCCACGAACAGAAATAGTAGAAATTGATAAGAAATAGTAGATAGACTAGCTAGAATCAAACTTTCTTGTATTCTAATTGATTTTATTGTATAAGATATTATTGTCTATTAAATAGACAATAATATTGGCCACTGCGCGTCTGTTCTAAAATGACGTCTTGCATATGACTCTTGCTTACTAGATTCATAGCTGAAATTTTTTTTTTTTTTTCTAATGACTTTAAAATTCATTTATTAAACGGAGTCATATGCAAGACGTCATCAAACAGTTCGTGGTAACGAACTGTAGTAAGGAGCGACCCGGCTCAATAGTAACCAAAACTCTAAAAAATGGAATTTTGATACCAATAGCTACATCAAAAGAATCGCATTTTAATGCTGACTTTAAATATATAAGTTTCATCAAGTTTAGCCTTACCCATCAAAAGTTACGAGCCTGAGAAAATTTGCGTTATTTTAGAAAATAGGGGGAAACGCCCCCTAAAAGTCATAGAATCTTAACGAAAATCACACCATCAGATTCAGCGTATCAGAGAACCCTACTGTAGAAGTTTCGAGCTCCTATCTACAAAAATGTGGAATTTTGCATTTTTTGCCAGAAGGCAGATCACGGATGCGTGTTTATTTGTTTTTTTTTTTTTTTTTTTCCCAGGGGTGATCGTATCGACCCAGTTGTCCTAGAATGTTGCCAGAGGCCTCATTCTAACGGAAATGAAAAGTTTTAGTGCCCTTTTTAAGTGACCAAAAAAATTGGAGGGCACCTAGGCCCCCTCCCACGTTAATTATTTTCCCAAAGTCAACGGATCAAAATTCTGAGATAGCCATTTTATTCAGCGTAGTCGAAAAACCTTATAACCAGGCCTTTGGGGACGACTTACTCCCCCACAGTCCCCATGGGAGGGGCAACACGTTACAAACTTTGACCTGTGCTTACATATAGTAATGGTTATTGGGAAGTATACAGGCGTTTTCAGGAGGATTTTTTTGGTTTGGGGGAGGGGTTGAGAAGAGGGGGATATGCTGGGGGAACTTTCCTTCGAGAATTTGTAATGGGAGAAGAAAATTTCCATGAAGGGAGAGCAGGATTTACTAGCATTATTTAAAAAAAAAACAATTAAAAAATAAAAGTGAAAAAGCTTTTTCAGCTGGAAGTAAAGAACAGCAATAAAACTTAAAACAAACAGAAATTATTACCCATATGAGGGGCTCACCTCCTTCTAATACCTTGCTCTTTACGCTAAAGTATTTTCGGTAATTTCAATTACCGAAATAATACTTATTCTACGGCTTTTGTGATTCAGGGGGTCATTCTTAATGAATTGGGATAAAATTTAAGCTTTAGTGTAAAGAGCGAGGTACTGACGATGGGGCGAATCCCCTCATATATGTAATAAAAATATGAGAATACAAAAGTTCTTTACGTAAGCTAATTTATAAGTTACGTAAATCTTTTACCAATAAAAAGATTCGTAAAATATTAAAAGTTCTAGTTGCCTTTTTAATTAACCAAAAAATCGGGGGGCAACTAGGCTTCGTCCCCCGCTCTTTTTTTCTCAAAATCATTCGATCAAAATTATGAGAAAGCCATTGAGCCAAAAAAAAAAAATGCAAATTTCGTTTTGATTATTCCTCTGCGGAGAGCCAAAATCAAAACATGCATTGATTCAAAAACGTTCAGAAATTAAATAAAAAAAACAAGTTTTTTCAACTGAAAGTAAGGAGTGACATCAAAACTTAAAACGCATAGAAATTACTTCATATATGAAAGAGGCTGCTTCCTCATCAACGCCCCGCTCTTTACGCTAAAGTTTTTTTACTGTTTTAGAAAGAAGAATTGAGAGAAAGAGTCAAACTTTAGCGTAAAGAGCGGGGCGTTGATGAGGAAGCAGCCTCTTTCATATACGAAGTAATTTCTGTGCGTTTTAAGTTTTGATGTCACTCCTTACTTTCAGTTGAAAAAACTTGTTTTTTTTATTTAATTTTAGAAAAGACGCGCAGTGGCCGATATTATTGTCTATTTCAACCGATATTATATTTCTGCATATGACTCATAGAAATAGTAGATAGACTAGCTAGAATCAAACTTTCACTGCTGAATCTATTAAAAGTTTTATTGATTCTAGCTAGTCTATCTACTATTGATTCTAGCTGGTCTAGAATAAATAGTAAGTTTTTAAAATCAATTAGAATACAAGAAAGTTTAATAAAACTCATAGAAATAAAATTTTATAAAACTTTGATTCTGGACATTTTCCTCTAGGCCTCTAGGTGGCCGATATTCAAATAGATTTAATAGATTCAGCAGTGAAAGTTTGATTCTAGATTCAAATAGATTTAATAGATTCAGCAGTGAAAGTTTGATTCGTCATTCAAATAGATTTAATTATTGATTCTAGCTAGTCTATCTACTATTGATTCTAGCTGGTCTAGAATCAATAGTAAGTTTTTAAAATCAATTAGAATACAAGAAAGTTTGATTCTAGCTAGTCTATCTACTATTTCTATGAGTCATATGCAAGACGTCATTCGCTGTATCCTTTTCATCTTTTCATCTAATTGATTTTAAAAACTTACTATTGATTCTAGACCAGCTAGAATCAATAGTAGATATTATATTCTAGAGTTCTTGAATATCTATTAAATCTATTTGAATATCGGCCACCTAGAGGCCTAGAGAAAAAAACATTTTGCACAAGGCCACAAGCCTTCACTGGAAACAGTGAAAGTTTGATTCTAGCTAGTCTATCTACTATTTCTATGAGTCATATGCAAGACGTCATTTTAGAAAAGACGCGCAGTGGCCGATGCAAGACGTCATTTTAGAAAAGACACGCAGTGGCCGATATAGACTAACCCATTCTCTAGTCGATATTATATATCAAACTGAAATAGTAGATAGATTAGCTAGAATCAAACTTTCACTGTTTCTAGTGAAGGCTTGCACCATAAAAATATATCTAGTGAAATTATATCTAGTGAAGGCTTGCGCGATACTATTGTAGCAAATTCGATAATCTATTGTCAATAGAATCAATAGTAGATAGACTAGCTAGAATCAATAAAACTTTGAATAGATTCAGCAGTGAAAGTTTGATTCTAGCTAGTCTATCTACTATTTCTATGAGTCATATGCAAGAATATAATATCGGTAGAAATAGACAATAATATCGGCCACTGCGCGTCTTTTCTAAAATGACGTCTTGCATATGACTCATAGAAATAGTAGATAGACTAACTAGAATAGACAAATAAAACTCATAGAAATAGTAGATAGACTAGCTAGAATCAAACTATCTTCTATTCCGATATACAAGATATTATTTTCTATTAAATAGACAATAATATCGGCCACTGTGCGTCTTTTCTAAAATGACGTCTTGCATATGACTCATAGAAATAGTAGATAGACTAGCTAGAATCAAACTTTCTTGTATTCTAATTGATTTTAAAAACTTACTATTGATTCTAGACCAGCTAGAATCAATAGTAGATAGACTAGCTAGAATCAATAAAACTTTTAATAGATTCAGCAGTGAAAGTTTGATTCTATTTCTATGAGTCATACGCATATTCTCATATGCAAGTCCTTGTGCAAAATATTTTGATTCTAGCTAGTCTATCTACTATTTCTATGAGTCATCTGCAAGACGTCATTTTAGAAAAGACTTTTTCACTATTCAATAAATAGATTCAAATCTATTTGAATCTAGAATCAAACTTTCTGTTTGATTCTAATAGAATCAATAGAATAGCACTAGTTCGTATGTGACGTCTTGCATATGGTTCTAGAATTCTAATCTATTGATTCTAGACCAGCTAGAATCAATAGTAGATAGACTAGCTAGAATCAATAAAACTTTTAATAGATTCAGCAGTGAAAGTTTGATTTTATTTCTATGAGTCATACGCATATTCTCATATGCAAGTCCATAACTCTGACCTAGTAAGCAAATCCACGAACACCGCCCCGTTTAATAAAACTTCAATAAAACTTTTAATAGATTCAGCAGTGAAAGTTTGATTCTAGCTAGTCTATCTACTATTTCTATGAGTCATATGCAAGACAATAATATCGTAGAAATAGACAATAATATCGGCCACTGCGCGTCTTTTTAAAATGACGTCTTGCATATGACTCATAAAAATAGTAGATAGACTAGATCTCATCTAGAGATCTAGATGAGTAGATCTCTGACCTAGTAAGCAAATCCACGAACAGAAATAGTAGAAATTGATAAGAAATAGTAGATAGACTAGCTAGAATCAAACTTTCTTGTATTCTAATTGATTTTATTGTATAAGATATTATTGTCTATTAAATAGACAATAATATCGGCCACTGCGCGTCTTTTCTAAAATGACGTCTTGCATATGACTCTTGCTTACTAGATTCATAGCTGAAAATTTTTTTTTTTCTAATGACTTTAAAAGTCATTTATTAAACGGATTCATATGCAAGACGTCATTTTAGAAAAGACGCGCAGTGGCCGATATTATTGTCTATTTCTACCGATATTATATTCTTGCATATGACTCATAGAAATAGTAGATAGACTAGCTAGAATCAAACTTTCACTGCTGAATCTATTAAAAGTTTTATTGATTCTAGCTAGTCTATCTACTATTGATTCTAGCTGGTCTAGAATCAATAGTAAGTTTTTAAAATCAATTAGAGTACAAGAAAGTTTAATAAAACTCATAGAAATTTTTTTTTATAAAACTTTGATTCTGGACATTTTCCTCTAGGCCTCTAGGTGGCCGATATTCAAATAGATTTAATAGATTCAGCAGTGAAAGTTTGATTCTAGATTCTAATAGATTTAATAGATTCAGCAGTGAAAGTTTGATTCGTCATTCACATAGATTTAATTATTGATTCTAGCTAGTCTATCTACTATTGATTCTAGCTGGTCTAGAATCAATAGTAAGTTTTTAAAATCTATTAGAATACAAGAAAGTTTGATTCTAGCTCGTCTATCTACTATTTCTATGAGTCATATGCAAGACGTCATTCGCTGTATCCTTTTCATCTTTTCATCTAATTGATTTTAAAAACTTACTATTGATTCTAGACCAGCTAGAATCAATAGTAGATATTATATTCTAGAGTTCTAGAATATCTATTAAATCTATTTGAATATCGGCCACCTAGAGGCCTAGAGGAAAATATTTTGCACAAGGCCGCAAGCCTTCACTAGAAACAGTGAAAGTTTGATTCTAGCTAGTCTATCTACTATTTCTATGAGTCATATGCAAGACGTCATTTTAGAAAAGACGCGCAGTGGCCGATGCAAGACGTCATTTTAGAAAAGACGCGCAGTGGCCGATATAGACTAACTCATTCTCTAGCCGATATTATATATCAAACTGAAATAGTAGATAGACTAGCTAGAATCAAACTTTCACTGTTTCTAGTGAAGGCTTGAGCCATAAAGTTATATCTAGTGAAATTATATCTAGTGAAGGCTTGCGCGATACTATTCTAGCAAATTCGATAATCTATTGTCAATAGAATCAATAGTAGATAGACTAGCTAGAATCAATAAAACTTTTAATAGATTCAGCAGTGAAAGTTTGATTCTAGCTAGTCTATCTACTATTTCTATGAGTCATATGCAAGACAATAATATCGTAGAAATAGACAATAATATCGGCCACTGCGCGTCTTTTCTAAAATGACGTCTTGCATATGACTCGTAGAAATAGTAGATAGACTAGATCTCATCTAGAGATCTAGATGAGTAGATCTCTGACCTAGTAAGCAAATCCACGAACAGAAATAGTAGAAATTGATAAGAAATAGTAGATAGACTAGCTAGAATCAAACTTTCTTGTATTCTAATTGATTTTATTGTATAAGATATTATTGTCTATTAAATAGACAATAATATCGGCCACTGCGCGTCTTTTCTAAAATGACGTCTTGCATATGACTCTTGCTTACTAGATTCATAGCTGAAATTTTTTTTTTCTAATGACTTTAAAAGTCATTTATTAAACGGAGTCATATGCAAGACGTCATTTTAGAAAAGACGAGCAGTGGCCGATATTATTGTCTATTTCTACCGATATTATATTCTTGCATATGACTCATAGAAATAGTAGATAGACTAGCTAGAATCAAACTTTCACTGCTGAATCTATTAAAAGTTTTATTGATTCTAGCTAGTCTATCTACTATTGATTCTATTGACAATAGATTATCGAATTTGCTAGAATAGTATCGCGCAAGCCTTCACTAGATATAATTTCACTAGATATAACTTTATGGCGCAAGCCTTCACTAGAAACAGTGAAAGTTTGATTTTAGCTAGTCTATCTACTATTTCAGTTTGATATATAATATCGGCTAGAGAATGGGTTAGTCTATATCGGCCACTGCGCGTCTTTTCTAAAATGACGTCTTGCATCGGCCACTGCGCGTCTTTTCTAAAATGACGTCTTGCATATGACTCATAGAAATAGTAGATAGACTAGCTAGAATCAAACTTTCACTGTTTCTAATGAAGGCTTGCGGCCTTGTGCAAAATATTTTCCTCTAGGCCTCTAGGTGGCCGATATTCAAATAGATTTAATAGATATTCTAGAACTCTAGAATATAATATCTACTATTGATTCTAGCTGGTCTAGAATCAATAGTAAGTTTTTAAAATCAATTAGATGAAAAGATGAAAAGGATACAGCGAATGACGTCTTGCATATGACTCATAGAAATAGTAGATAGACTAGCTAGAATCAAACTTTCTTGTATTCTAATGGATTTTAAAAACTTACTATTGATTCTAGACCAGATAAAATCAATAGTAGATAGACTAGCTAGAATCAATAATTAAATCTATTTGAATGACGAATCAAACTTTCACTACTGAATCTATTAAATCTATTTGAATCTAGAATCAAACTTTCACTGCTGAATCTATTAAATCTATTTGAATATCGGCCACCTAGAGGCCTAGAGGAAAATGTCCAGAATCAAAGTTTTATAAAATTTTATTTCTATGAGTTTTATTAAACTTTCTTGTATTCTAATTGATTTTAAAAACTTACTATTGATTCTAGACCAGCTAGAATCAATAGTAGATAGACTAGCTAGAATAAATAAAACTTTTAATAGATTTAGCAGTGAAAGTTTGATTCTAGCTAGTCTATCTACTATTTCTATGAGTCGCAGTGGCCACGCGCAGTGGCCGATATTATTGTCTATTTCTACGATATTATTGTCTTGCATATGACTCATAGAAATAGTAGATAGACTAGCTAGAATCAAACTTTCACTGCTGAATCTATTAAAAGTTTTATTGAAGTTTTATTAAACGGGGCGGTGTTCGTGGATTTGCTTACTAGGTCAGAGTTATGGACTTGCATATGAGAATATGCGTAGGACTCATAGAAATAGAATCAAACTTTTTTTTTTTTTTCCCAGGGGTGATCGTATCGACCCAGTTGTCCTAGAATGTTGCCAGAGGGCTCATTCTAACGGAAATGAAAAGTTTTAGTGCCCTTTTTAAGTGACCAAAAAAATTGGAGGGCACCTAGGCCCCCTCCCACGCTAATTATTTTCCCAAAGTCAACGGATCAAAATTCTGAGATAGCCATTTTATTCAGCGTAGTCGAAAAACCTTATAACCAGGCCTTTGGGGACGACTTACTCCCCCACAGTCCCCGTGGGAGGGGCAACACGTTACAAACTTTGACCTGTGCTTACATATAGTAATGGTTATTGGGAAGTATACAGGCGTTTTCAGAAGGATTTTTTGGTTTGGGGGAGGGGTTGAGAAGAGGGGGATATGCTGGGGGAACTTTCCTTCGAGAATTTGTAATGGGAGAAGAAAATTTCCATGAAGGGAGAGCAGGATTTACTAGCATTATTAAAAAAAAACAATTAAAAAATAAAAGTGAAAAAGCTTTTTCAGCTGGAAGTAAGGAACAGCAATAAAACTTAAAACAAACAGAAATTATTACCCATATGAGGGGCTCACCTCCTTCTAATACCTTGCTACCTCGCAGTGGCCACGCGCAGTGGCCGATATTATTGTCTATTTCTACGATATTATTGTCTTGCATATGACTCATAGAAATAGTAGATAGACTAGCTAGAATCAAACTTTCACTGCTGAATCTATTAAAAGTTTTATTGAAGTTTTATTAAACGGGGCGGTGTTCGTGGATTTGCTTACTAGGTCAGAGTTATGGACTTGCATATGAGAATATGCGTAGGACTCATAGAAATAGAATCAAACTTTCACTGCTGAATCTATTAAAAGTTTTATTGATTCTAGCTAGTCTATCTACTATTGATTCTGGCTGGTCTAGAATCAATAGATTAGAATTCTAGAACCATATGCAAGACGTCACATACGAACTAGTGCTATTCTATTGATTCTATTAGAATCAAACAGAAAGTTTTATTCTAGATTCAAATAGATTTGAATCTATTTATTGAATAGTGAAAAAGTCTTTTCTAAAATGACGTCTTGCATATGACTCATAGAAATAGTAGATAGACTAGCTAGAATCAAAATATTTTGCACAAGGACTTGCATATGAGAATATGCGTATGACTCATAGAAATAGAATCAAACTTTCACTGCTGAATCTATTAAAAGTTTTATTGATTCTAGCTAGTCTATCTACTATTGATTCTAGCTGGTCTAGAATCAATAGTAAGTTTTTAAAATCAATTAGAATACAAGAAAGTTTGATTCTAGCTAGTCTATCTACTATTTCTATGAGTCATATGCAAGACGTCATTTTAGAAAAGACGCGCAGTGGCCGATATTATTGTCTATTTAATAGACAATAATATCTTGTATATCGGGATAGTAGATAGTTTGATTCTAGCTAGTCTATCTACTATTTCTATGAGTTTTATTTGTCTATTCTAGCTAGTCTATCTACTATTTCTATGAGTCATATGCAAGACGTCATTTTAGAAAAGACGCGCAGTGGCCGATATTATTGTCTATTTCTACCGATATTATATTCTTGCATATGACTCATAGAAATAGTAGATAGACTAGCTAGAATCAAACTTTCACTGCTGAATCTATTAAAAGTTTTATTGATTCTAGCTAGTCTATCTACTATTGATTCAATTGACAATAGATTATCGAATTTACTAGAATAGTATCGCGCAAGCCTTCACTAGATATAATTTCACTAGATATAACTTTATGGCGCAAGCCTTCACTAGAAACAGTGAAAGTTTGATTCTAGCTAGTCTATATACTATTTCAGTTTGATATATAATATCGGCTAGAGAATGGGTTAGTCTATATCGGCCACTGCACGTCTTTTCTAAAATGATGTCTTGCATCGGCCACTGCGCGTCTTTTCTAAAATGACGTCTTGCATATGACTCATAGAAATAGTAGATAGACTAGCTAGAATCAAACTTTCACTGTTTCTAGTGAAGGCTTGCGGCCTTGTGCAAAATATTTTCCTCTAGGCCTCTAGGTGGCCGATATTCAAATAGATTTAATAGATATTCTAGAACTCTAGAATATAATATCTACTATTGATTCTAGCTGGTCTAGAATCAATAGTAAGTTTTTAAAATCAATTAGATGAAAAGATGAAAAGGATACAGCGAATGACGTCTTGCATATGACTCATAGAAATAGTAGATAGACTAGCTAGAATCAAACTTTCTTGTATTCTAATTGATTTTAAAAACTTACTATTGATTCTAGACCAGCTAGAATCAATAGTAGATAGACTAGCTAGAATCAATAATTAAATCTATTTGAATGACGAATCAAACTTTCACTGCTGAATCTATTAAATCTATTTGAATCTAGAATCAAACTTTCACTGCTGAATCTATTAAATCTATTTGAATATCGGCCACCTAGAGGCCTAGAGGAAAATGTCCAGAATCAAAGTTTTATAAAATTTTATTTCTATGAGTTTTATTAAACTTTCTTGTATTCTAATTGATTTTAAAAACTTACTATTGATTCTAGACCAGCTAGAATCAATAGTAGATAGACTAGCTAGAATCAATAAAACTTTTAATAGATTCAGCAGTGAAAGTTTGATTTTAGCTAGTCTATCTACTATTTCTATGAGTTATATGCAAGAATATAATATCGGTAGAAATAGACAATAATATCGGCCACTGCGCGTCTTTTCTAAAATGACGTCTTGCATATGACTCCGTTTAATAAATGACTTTTAAAGTCATTAGAAAAAAAAATAAAAATTTTTCAGCTATGAATCTAGTAAGCAAGAGTCATATGCAAGACGTCATTTTAGAAAAGACGCGCAGTGGCCGATATTATTGTCTATTTAATAGACAATAATATCTCATACAATAAAATCAATTAGAATACAAGAAAGTTTGATTCTAGCTAGTCTATCTACTATTTCTTATCAATTTCTACTATTTCTGTTCGTGGATTTGCTTACTAGGTCAGAGATCTACTCATCTAGATCTCTAGATGAGATCTAGTCTATCTACTATTTCTATGAGTCATATGCAAGACGTCATTTTAGAAAAGACGCGCAGTGGCCGATATTATTGTCTATTTCTACGATATTATTGTCTTGCATATGACTCATAGAAATAGTAGATAGACTAGCTAGAATCAAACTTTCACTGCTGAATCTATTAAAAGTTTTATTGAAGTTTTATTAAACGGGGCGGTGTTCGTGGATTTGCTTACTAGGTCAGAGTTATGGACTTGCATATGAGAATATGCGTAGGACTCATAGAAATAGAATCAAACTTTCACTGCTGAATCTATTAAAAGTTTTATTGATTCTAGCTAGTCTATCTACTATTGATTCTGGCTGGTCTAGAATCAATAGATTAGAATTCTAGAACCATATGCAAGACGTCACATACGAACTAGTGCTATTCTATTGATTCTATTAGAATCAAACAGAAAGTTTTATTCTAGATTCAAATAGATTTGAATCTATTTATTGAATAGTGAAAAAGTCTTTTCTAAAATGACGTCTTGCATATGACTCATAGAAATAGTAGATAGACTAGCTAGAATCAAAATATTTTGCACAAGGACTTGCATATGAGAATATGCGTATGACTCATAGAAATAGAATCAAACTTTCACTGCTGAATCTATTAAAAGTTTTATTGATTCTAGCTAGTCTATCTACTATTGATTCTAGCTGGTCTAGAATCAATAGTAAGTTTTTAAAATCAATTAGAATACAAGAAAGTTTGATTCTAGCTAGTCTATCTACTATTTCTATGAGTCATATGCAAGACGTCATTTTAGAAAAGACGCGCAGTGGCCGATATTATTGTCTATTTAATAGACAATAATATCTTGTATATCGGGATAGTAGATAGTTTGATTCTAGCTAGTCTATCTACTATTTCTATGAGTTTTATTTGTCTATTCTAGCTAGTCTATCTACTATTTCTATGAGTCATATGCAAGACGTCATTTTAGAAAAGACGCGCAGTGGCCGATATTATTGTCTATTTCTACCGATATTATATTCTTGCATATGACTCATAGAAATAGTAGATAGACTAGCTAGAATCAAACTTTCACTGCTGAATCTATTAAAAGTTTTATTGATTCTAGCTAGTCTATCTACTATTGATTCAATTGACAATAGATTATCGAATTTACTAGAATAGTATCGCGCAAGCCTTCACTAGATATAATTTCACTAGATATAACTTTATGGCGCAAGCCTTCACTAGAAACAGTGAAAGTTTGATTCTAGCTAGTCTATATACTATTTCAGTTTGATATATAATATCGGCTAGAGAATGGGTTAGTCTATATCGGCCACTGCACGTCTTTTCTAAAATGATGTCTTGCATCGGCCACTGCGCGTCTTTTCTAAAATGACGTCTTGCATATGACTCATAGAAATAGTAGATAGACTAGCTAGAATCAAACTTTCACTGTTTCTAGTGAAGGCTTGCGGCCTTGTGCAAAATATTTTCCTCTAGGCCTCTAGGTGGCCGATATTCAAATAGATTTAATAGATATTCTAGAACTCTAGAATATAATATCTACTATTGATTCTAGCTGGTCTAGAATCAATAGTAAGTTTTTAAAATCAATTAGATGAAAAGATGAAAAGGATACAGCGAATGACGTCTTGCATATGACTCATAGAAATAGTAGATAGACTAGCTAGAATCAAACTTTCTTGTATTCTAATTGATTTTAAAAACTTACTATTGATTCTAGACCAGCTAGAATCAATAGTAGATAGACTAGCTAGAATCAATAATTAAATCTATTTGAATGACGAATCAAACTTTCACTGCTGAATCTATTAAATCTATTTGAATCTAGAATCAAACTTTCACTGCTGAATCTATTAAATCTATTTGAATATCGGCCACCTAGAGGCCTAGAGGAAAATGTCCAGAATCAAAGTTTTATAAAATTTTATTTCTATGAGTTTTATTAAACTTTCTTGTATTCTAATTGATTTTAAAAACTTACTATTGATTCTAGACCAGCTAGAATCAATAGTAGATAGACTAGCTAGAATCAATAAAACTTTTAATAGATTCAGCAGTGAAAGTTTGATTTTAGCTAGTCTATCTACTATTTCTATGAGTTATATGCAAGAATATAATATCGGTAGAAATAGACAATAATATCGGCCACTGCGCGTCTTTTCTAAAATGACGTCTTGCATATGACTCCGTTTAATAAATGACTTTTAAAGTCATTAGAAAAAAAAATAAAAATTTTTCAGCTATGAATCTAGTAAGCAAGAGTCATATGCAAGACGTCATTTTAGAAAAGACGCGCAGTGGCCGATATTATTGTCTATTTAATAGACAATAATATCTCATACAATAAAATCAATTAGAATACAAGAAAGTTTGATTCTAGCTAGTCTATCTACTATTTCTTATCAATTTCTACTATTTCTGTTCGTGGATTTGCTTACTAGGTCAGAGATCTACTCATCTAGATCTCTAGATGAGATCTAGTCTATCTACTATTTCTATGAGTCATATGCAAGACGTCATTTTAGAAAAGACGCGCAGTGGCCGATATTATTGTCTATTTCTACGATATTATTGTCTTGCATATGACTCATAGAAATAGTAGATAGACTAGCTAGAATCAAACTTTCACTGCTGAATCTATTAAAAGTTTTATTGAAGTTTTATTAAACGGGGCGGTGTTCGTGGATTTGCTTACTAGGTCAGAGTTATGGACTTGCATATGAGAATATGCGTATGACTCATAGAAATAGAATCAAACTTTCACTGCTGAATCTATTAAAAGTTTTATTGATTCTAGCTAGTCTATCTACTATTGATTCTACCTGGTCTAGAATCAATAGATTAGAATTCTAGAACCATATGCAAGACGTCACATACGAACTAGTGCTATTCTATTGATTCTATTAGAATCAAACAAAAAGTTTGATTCTAGATTCAAATAGATTTGAATCTATTTATTGAATAGTGAAAAAGTCTTTTCTAAAATGATGTCTTGCATATGACTCATAGAAATAGTAGATAGACTAGCTAGAATCAAAATATTTTGCACAAGGACTTGCATATGAGAATATGCGTATGACTCATAGAAATAGAATCAAACTTTCACTGCTGAATCTATTAAAAGTTTTATTGATTCTAGCTAGTCTATCTACTATTGATTCTAGCTGGTCTAGAATCAATAGTAAGTTTTTAAAATCAATTAGAATACAAGAAAGTTTGATTCTAGCTAGTCTATCTACTATTTCTATGAGTCATATGCAAGACGTCATTTTAGAAAAGACGCGCAGTGGCCGATATTATTGTCTATTTCTACCGATATTATATTCTTGCATATGACTCATAGAAATAGTAGATAGACTAGCTAGAATCAAACTTTCACTGCTGAATCTATTAAAAGTTTTATTGATTCTAGCTAGTCTATCTACTATTGATTCTATTGACAATAGATTATCGAATTTGCTAGAATAGTATCGCGCAATCCTTCACTAGATATAATTTCACTAGATATAACTTTATGGCGCAAGCCTTCACTAGAAACAGTGAAAGTTTGATTCTAGCTAGTCTATCTACTATTTCAGTTTGATATATAATATCGGCTAGAGAATGGGTTAGTCTATATCGGCCACTGCGCGTCTTTTTTAAAATGACGTCTTGCATCGGCCACTGCGCGTCTTTTCTAAAATGACTTCTTGCATATGACTCATAGAAATAGTAGATAGACTAGCTAGAATCAAACTTTCACTGTTTCTAGTGAAGGCTTGCGGCCTTGTGCAAAATATTTTCCTCTAGGCCTCTAGGTGGCCGATATTCAAATAGATTTAATAGATATTCTAGAACTCTAGAATATAATATCTACTATTGATTCTAGCTGGTCTAGAATCAATAGTAAGTTTTTAAAATCAATTAGATGAAAAGATGAAAAGGATACAGCGAATGACGTCTTGCATATGACTCATAGAAATAGTAGATAGACTAGCTAGAATCAAACTTTCTTGTATTCTAATTGATTTTAAAAACTTACTATTGATTCTAGACCAGCTAGAATCAATAGTAGATAGACTAGCTAGAATCAATAATTAAATCTATTTGAATGACGAATCAAACTTTCACTGCTGAATCTATTAAATCTATTTGAATCTAGAATCAAACTTTCACTGCTGAATCTATTAAATCTATTTGAATATCGGCCACCTAGAGGCCTAGAGGAAAATGTCCAGAATCAAAGTTTTATAAAATTTTATTTCTATGAGTTTTATTAAACTTTCTTGTATTCTAATTGATTTTAAAAACTTACTATTGATTCTAGACCAGCTAGAATCAATAGTAGATAGACTAGCTAGAATCAATAAAACTTTTAATAGATTCAGCAGTGAAAGTTTGATTCTAGCTAGTCTATCTACTATTTCTATGAGTCATATGCAAGAATATAATATCGATAGAAATAGACAATAATATCGGCCACTGCGCTTCTTTTCTAAAATGACGTCTTGCATATTACTCCGTTTAATAAATGACTTTTAAAGTCATTAGAAAAAAAAAAAAAAATTTTCAGCTATGAATCTAGTAAGCAAGAGTCATATGCAAGACGTCATTTTAGAAAAGACGCGCAGTGGCCGATATTATTGTCTATTTAATAGACAATAATATCTTATACAATAAAATCAATTAGAATACAAGAAAGTTTGATTCTAGCTAGTCTATCTACTATTTCTTATCAATTTCTACTATTTATGTTCGTGAATTTGCTTACTAGGTCAGAGACCTACTCATCTAGATCTCTAGATGAGATCTAGTCTATCTACTATTTCTATGAGTCATATGCAAGACGTCATTTTAGAAAAGACGCGCAGTGGCCGATATTATTGTCTATTTCTACGATATTATTGTCTTGCATATGACTCATAGAAATAGTAGATAGACTAGCTAGAATCAAACTTTCACTGCTGAATCTATTAAAAGTTTTATTGAAGTTTTATTAAACGGGGCGGTGTTCGTGGTTTTGCTTACTAGGTCAGAGTTATGGACTTGCATATGAGAATATGCGTATGACTCATAGAAATAGAATCAAACTTTCACTGCTGAATCTATTAAAAGTTTTATTGATTCTAGCTAGTCTATCTACTATTGATTCTAATTGGTCTAGAATCAATAGATTAGAATTCTAGAACCATATGCAAGACGTCACATACGAACTAGTGCTATTCTACTGATTCTATTAGAATCAAACAGAAAGTTTGATTCTAGATTCAAATAGATTTGAATCTATTTATTGAATAGAGAAAAAGTCTTTTCTAAAATGACGTCTTGCATATGACTCATAGAAATAGTAGATAGACTAGCTAGAATCAAAATATTTTGCACAAGGACTTGCATATGAGAATATGCGTATGACTCTTAGAAATAGAATAAAATTTTCACTGCTGAATCTATTAAAAGTTTTATTGATTCTAGCTAGTCTATCTACTATTGATTCTAGCTGGTCTAGAATCAATAGTAAGTTTTTAAAATCAATTAGAATACAAGAAAGTTTGATTCTAGCTAGTCTATCTACTATTTCTATGAGTCATATGCAAGACGTCATTTTAGAAAAGACGCGCAGTGGCCGATATTATTGTCTATTTAATAGACAATAATATCTTGTATATCGGAATAGTAGATAGTTTGATTCTAGCTAGTCTATCTACTATTTCTATGAGTTTTATTTGTCTATTCTAGCTAGTCTATCTACTATTTCTATGAGTCATATGCAAGACGTCATTTTAGAAAAGACGCGCAGTGGCCGATATTATTGTCTATTTCTACCGATATTATATTCTTGCATATGACTCATAGAAATAGTAGATAGACTAGCTAGAATCAAACTTTCACTGTTTCTAGTGAAGGCTTGCGGCCTTGTGCAAAATATTTTCCTCTAGGCCTCTAGGTGGCCGATATTCAAATAGATTTAATGGATATTCTAGAACTCTAGAATATAATATCTACTATTGATTCTAGCTGGTCTAGAATCAATAGTAAGTTTTTAAAATCAATTAGATGAAAAGATGAAAAGGATACAGCGAATGACGTCTTGCATATGACTCATAGAAATAGTAGATAGACTAGCTAGAATCAAACTTTCTTGTATTCTAATTGATTTTAAAAACTTACTATTGATTCTAGACCAGCTAGAATCAATAGTAGATAGACTAGCTAGAATCAAAAATTAAATCTATTTGAATGACGAATCAAACTTTCACTGCTGAATCTATTAAATCTATTTGAATCTAGAATCAAACTTTCACTGCTGAATCTATTAAATCTATTTGAATATCGGCCACCTAGAGGCCTAGAGGAAAATGTCCAGAACAAAGTCTTATAAAATTTTATTTCTATGAGTTTTATTAAACTTTCTTGTATTCTAATTGATTTTAAAAACTTACTATTGATTCTAGACCAGCTAGAATCAATAGTAGATAGACTAGCTAGAATCAATAAAACTTTTAATAGATTCAGCAGTGAAAGTTTGATTCTAGCTAGTCTATCTACTATTTCTATGAGTCATATGCAAGAATATAATATCGGTAGAAATAGACAATAATATCGGCCACTGCACGTCTTTTCTAAAATGACGTCTTGCATATGACTCCGTTTAATAAATGACTTTTAAAGTCATTAGAAAAAAAATAAAATTTTTTCAGCTATGAATCTAGTAAGCAAAAGTCATATGCAAGATGTCATTTTAGAAAAGACGCGCAGTGGCCGATATTATTGTCTAGTTAATAGACAATAATATCTTATACAATAAAATCAATTAGAATACAAGAAAGTTTGATTCTAGCTAGTCTATCTACTATTTCTTATCAATTTCTACTATTTCTGTTTGTGGATTTGCTTACTAGGTCAGAGATCTACTCATCTAGATCTCTAGATGAGATCTAGTCTATCTACTATTTCTATGAGTCATATGCAAGACGTCATTTTAGAAAAGACGCACAGTGGCCGATATTATTGTCTATTTCTACGATATTATTGTCTTGCATATGAGTCATAGAAATAGTAGATAGACTAGCTAGAATCAAACTTTCACTGCTGAATCTATTAAAAGTTTTATTGAAGTTTTATTAAACGGGGCGGTGTTCGTGGATTTGCTTACTAGGTCAGAGTTATGGACTTGCATATGAGAATATGCGTATGAATCATAGTAATAGAATCAAACTTTCACTGCTGAATCTATTAAAAGTTTTATTGATTCTAGCTAGTCTATCTACTATTGATTCTAGCTGGTCTAGAATCAATAGATTTTAATTCTAGAACCATATGCAAGACGTCACATACGAACTAGTGCTATTCTATTGATTCTATTAGAATCAAACAGAAAGTTTGATTCTAGATTCAAATAGATTTGAATCTATTTATTGAATAGTGAAAAAGTCTTTTCTAAAATGACGTCTTGCATATGACTCATAGAAATAGTAGATAGACTAGCTAGAATCAAAATATTTTGCACAAGGACTTGCATATGAGAATATGCGTATGACTCATAGAAATAGAATCAAACTTTCACTGCTGAATCTATTAAAAGTTTTATTGATTCTAGCTGGTCTAGAATCAATAGTAAGTTTTTAAAATCAATTAGAATACAAGAAAGTTTGATTCTAGCTAGTCTATCTACTATTTCTATGAGTCATATGCAAGACGTCATTTTAGAAAAGACGCGCAGTGGCCGATATTATTGTCTATTTAATAGACAATAATATCTTGTATATCGGAATAGTAGATAGTTTGATTCTAGCTAGTCTATCTACTATTTCTATGAGTTTTATTTGTCTATTCTAGCTAGTCTATCTAATATTTCTATGAGTCATATGCAAGACGTCATTTTAGAAAAGACGCGCAGTGGCCGATATTATTGTCTATTTCTACCGATATTATATTCTTGCATATGACTCATAGAAATAGTAGATAGACTAGCTAGAATCAAACTTTCACTGCTGAATCTATTAAAAGTTTTATTGATTCTAGCTAGTCTATCTACTATTGATTCTATTGACAATAGATTATCGAATTTGCTAGAATAGTATCGCGCAAGCCTTCACTAGATATAATTTCACTAGATATAACTTTATGGCGCAAGCCTTCACTAGAAACAGTGAAAGTTTGATTCTAGCTAGTCTATCTACTATTTCAGTTTGATATATAATATCGGCTAGAGAATGGGTTAGTCTATATCGGCCACTGCGCGTCTTTTCTAAAATGACGTCTTGCATCGGCCACTGCGCGTCTTTTCTAAAATGACGTCTTGCATATGACTCATAGAAATTGTAGATAGACTAGCTAGAATCAAACTTTCACTGTTTCTAGTGAAGGCTTGCGGCCTTGTGCAAAATATTTTCCTCTAGGCCTCTAGGTGGCCGATATTCAAATAGATTTAATAGATATTCTAGAACTATAGAATATAATATCTACTATTTATTCTAGCTGGTCTAGAATCAATAGTAAGTTTTTAAAATCAATTAGATGAAAAGATGAAAAGGATACAGCGAATGACGTCTTGCATATGACTCATAGAAATAGTAGATAGACTAGCTAGAATCTAACTTTCTTGTATTCTAATTGATTTTAAAAACTTACTATTGATTCTAGACCAGCTAGAATCAATAGTAGATAGACTAGCTAGAATCAATAATTAAATCTATTTGAATGACGAATCAAACTTTCACTGCTGAATCTATTAAATCTATTTGAATATCGGCCACCTAGAGGCCTAGAGGAAAATGTCCAGAATCAAAGTTTTATAAAATTTTATTTCTATGAGTTTTATTAAACTTTCTTGTATTCTAATTGATTTTAAAAACTTACTATTGATTCTAGACCAGCTAGAATCAATAGTAGATAGACTAGCTAGAATCAATAAAACTTTTAATAGATTCAGCAGTGAAAGTTTGATTCTAGCTAGTCTATCTACTATTTCTATGAGTCATATGCAAGAATATAATATCGGTAGAAATAGACAATAATATCGGCCACTGCGCGTCTTTTCTAAAATGACGTCTTGCATAAGACTCCGTTTAATAAATGACTTTTAAAGTCATTAGAAAAAAAAATAAAATTTTTTCAGCTATGAATCTAGTAAGCAAGAGTCATATGCAAGACGTCATTTTAGAAAAGACGCGCAGTGGCCGATATTATTGTCTATTTAATAGACAATAATATCTTATACAATAAAATCAATTAGAATACAAGAAAGTTTGATTCTAGCTAGTCTATCTACTATTTCTTATCAATTTCTACTATTTCTGTTCGTGGAATTGCTTACTAGGTCAGAGATCTACTCATTTAGATCTCTAGATAATATCTAGTCTATCTACTATTTCTATGAGTCATATGCAAGACGTCATTTTAGAAAAGACGCGCAGTGGCCGATATTATTGTCTATTTCTACGATATTATTGTCTTGCATATGACTCATAGAAATAGTAGATAGACTAGCTAGAATCAAACTTTCACTGCTGAATCTATTAAAAGTTAAATTGAAGTTTTATTAAACGGGGCGGTGTTCGTGGATTTGCTTACTAGGTCAGAGTTGTGGACTTGCATATGAGAATATGCGTATGACTCATAGAAATAGAATCAAACTTTCACTGCTGAATCTATTAAAAGTTTTATTGATTCTAGCTAGTCTATCTACTATTGATTCTAGCTGGTCTAGAAACAATAGATTAGAATTCTAGAACCATATGCAAGACGTCACTTACGAACTAGTGCTATTCTATTGATTCTATTAGAATCAAACAGAAAGTTTGATTCTAGATTCAAATAGATTTGAATCTATTTATTGAATAGTGAAAAAGTCTTTTCTAAAATGACGTCTTGCATATGACTCATAGAAATAGTAGATAGACTAGCTAGAATCAAAATATTTTGCACAAGGACTTGCATATGAGAATATGCGTATGACTCATAGAAATAGAATCAAACTTTCACTGCTGAATCTATTAAAAGTTTTATTGATTCTAGCTAGTCTATCTACTATTGATTCTAGCTGGTCTAGAATCAATAGTAAGTTTTTAAAATCAATTAGAATACAAGAAAGTTTGATTATAGCTAGTCTATCTACTATTTCTATGAGTCATATGCAAGACGTCATTTTAGAAAAGACGCGCAGTGGCCGATATTATTGTCTATTTAATAGACAATAATATCTTGTATATCGGAATAGTAGATAGTTTGATTCTAGCTAGTATATACGATTCACCATCCCTTAGTTTACCATATAATAATTTCAAAATTCTCATTCTAGCTACCCACGGCAGCAAGAGGCTGCTCCCGTCCATTAGGCCTATAGCATATAACATTCAAATACCAGTTTACAAAACATATGCATTTTTGTACTTCAAAACACTTTCACTTTTCTTAAACCACTTTAAAACACTTTTCACTACATTTACATAAATAAATAAGATTTACAAATATAACACCGTAATTTGTTTTAATATATTACATTTCAACACATTCTACTCTCGCTGGGCTTGTGTTATTGGATAGTTACAACAATCCTCAAAACAATTTTCCAAAAATCAAATATTTCACAATCCAGGCGGATCGTATCCCCCTCAACATTTAAAGTAAATTCTACTTACTTAAAATAAATTTTAAATAATCATTAAAAAAATGACTTAAAGCTAAACCCTATAATAAAAAATTCATACAAAATCCTTTACTATTTCTACATTCTCTAAAAATATATTCAATCTTAAACCCCAGATAAAAATTCTAACCAAATATCAAACCCTAACTTCAAACACTTCATATGAAGTTTGAAATACTTAATTAAAATTTGCATTTATTCAATAAATATATATACCGTCTTTTTTTTTACCAAAATTAAAAATTCCCTTTTCTAATCTTCTACCTAAATCCTTACCTCAAAATTAAAAAAAAAAAATCATACAAATATAAAGCCTTAATCCTTTAAACCCAATATTTTTTCTCAGCTTTGCTTTTGTTTTTCCTTTTAATAACATATTTTTACCAACCAAGGCAAAAAAACTTTCATTCCACTTTAAACCACTTCCTCAATTTTCTTACACTTCATAATCTTTACCCTTTTCCGTTTTGTTTCCACACGATTTATCACATCATAACCTTCTTTCTAATTTTCTTTTCGTTTCCACGCTTAATAACAAAATGCAATATTATGTGCACTATTGCCCTCATAGAAGTCTCATCATCTACTTTTAGGTATACAGTTCCCTCTAAGTCAACTTCATCACTTGCTAATAACTTCCTCAGTCCTGCCACATTTGTTTCTTGTTTTTCATATTCAAACATTACGTGACATTGTCTTTCTAGTTTTTTATTGCATAGTTTACATAGTTTGTTTTTTCTCCCATTGCTACCATTTATATTCATCTTTACTTTCGACTCTTCAGTGGTTACTAAATTATGCATAGAGAAAAACGGGTGTTCTTTAACTTTTGGGGGCAACATCCAACTTTCTAGTAGTTTGAAGCTTTTTTCCATAATCTTCGTTTTAAATACTATTTTCAATTATCTTTAGTGTAAACTGTTTCTTTTTTTTTTAATATTCCTTAAGTCTTTCTTTGACAATTTTTCCATTTATCTCAAGTAGCTTTTCTTATCTTTCTATTTTATAAATTCCTTTTTATCCGACTGGCTAGGGATGTTTAGGCGAGCATTAGGGACATATTCATATTCAGCATATATTTATCCATGTAGATTTATTTTTGTAAAATAAGATATATCTATTTTAAGGGCTATTTATATTCTAGCTTGAATTATAGATTTCCTGAAACTTTAATGTCTTTCTCAATTTTATGTGTGATGATGAAATACTTATGACCAACAAAGGTATATAGATAGGGATATATAACTGGTATAGAAACTGGGAAAACCTCCCTAGAACGTGGCTAGTCCACGTTCTACGGATGAAGGATGACAGATTACCGAAGATTGTCCTTTTTGGCCAACCGTCTGGGGCTACACGGAAAGCAGGTCGTCTTTGTCTGGGTTGGCAGGATGTCATAAATAAGGATTTAAAGGAAATGGGAACTTCCTGGGAGGGTGTAAAGAGGGAGGCTTTAAATAGATTAGGTTGGAAGAGGAGCGTGCGTAGCTGTGTTGGCCTCAGGCGGCTTGCTGCTGCAATGAGTTATTAGTAGTAGTAGTAGTAGTCTATCTACTATTTCTATGAGTTTTATTTGTCTATTCTAGCTAGTCTATCTACTATTTCTATGAGTCATATGCAAGACGTCATTTTAGAAAAGACGCGCAGTGGCCGATATTATTGTCTATTTCTACCGATATTATATTCTTGCATATGACTCATAGAAATAGTAGATAGACTAGCTAGAATCAAACTTTCGATGCTGAATCTATTAAAAGTTTTATTGATTCTAGCTAGTCTATCTACTATTGATTCTATTGACAATAGATTATCGAATTTGCTAGAATAGTATCGCGCAAGCCTTCACTAGATATAATTTCACTAGATATAACTTTATGGCGCAAGCCTTCACTAGAAACAGTGAAAGTTTGATTCTAGCTAGTCTATCTACTATTTCAGTTTGATATATAATATCGGCTAGAGAATGGGTTAGTCTATATCGGCCACTGCGCGTCTTTTCTAAAATGACGTCTTGCATATGACTCATAGAAATAGTAGATAGACTAGCTAGAATCAAACTTTCACTGTTTCTAGTGAAGGCTTGCGGCCTTGTGCAAAATATTTTCCTCTAGGCCTCTAGGTGGCCGATATTCAAATAGATTTAATAGATATTCTAGAACTCTAGAATATAATATCTACTATTGATTCTAGCTGGTCTAGAATCAATAGTAAGTTTTTAAAATCAATTAGATGAAAAGATGAAAAGGATACAGCGAATGACGTCTCGCATATGACTCATAGAAATAGTAGATAGACTAGCTAGAATCAAACTTTCTTGTATTCTAATTGATTTTAAAAACTTACTATTGATTCTAGACCAGCTAGAATCAATAGTAGATAGACTAGCTAGAATCAATGATTAAATCTATTTGAATGACGAATCAAACTTTCACTGCTGAATCTATTAAATCTATTTGAATCTAGAATCAAACTTTCACTGCTGAATCTATTAAATCTATTTGAATATCGGCCACCTAGAGGCCTAGAGTAAAATGTCCAGAATCAAAGTTTTATAAAATTTTATTTCTATGAGTCTTATTAAACTTTCTTGTATTCTAATTGTTTTTAAAAACTTACTATTGATTCTAGACCAGCTAGAATCAATAGTAGATAGACTAGCTAGAATCAATAAAACTTTTAATAGATTCAGCAGTGAAAGTTTGATTCTAGCTAGTCTATCTACTATTTCTATGAGTCATATGCAAGAATATAATATCGGTAGAAATAGACAATAATATCGGCCACTGCGCGTCTTTTCTAAAATGACGTCTTGCATATGACTCCATTTAATAAATGACTTTTAAAGTCATTAGAAAAAAAATAAAAATTTTTCAGCTATGAATCTAGTAAGCAAGAGTCATATGCAAGACGTCATTTTAGAAAAGACGCGCAGTGGCCGATATTATTGTCTATTTAATAGACAATAATATCTTATACAATAAAATCAATTAGAATACAAGAAAGTTTGATTCTAGCTAGTCTATCTACTATTTCTTATCATCAGTTTCTACTATTTCTGTTCGTGGATTTGCTTACTAGGTCAGAGATCTACTCATCTAGATCTCTAGATGAGATCTAGTCTATCTACTATTTCTATGAGGTCATATGCAAGACGTCATTTTAGAAAAGACGCGCAGTGGCCGATATTATTGTCTATTTCTACGATATTATTGTCTTGCATATTACTCATAGAAATAGTAGATAGACTAGCTAGAATCAAACTTTCACTGCTGAATCTATTAAAAGTTTTATTGAAGTTTTATTAAACGGGGTGGTGTTCGTGGATTTGCTTACTAGGTCAGAGTTATGGACTTGCATATGAGAATATACGTATGACTCATAGAAATAGAATCAAACTTTCACTGCTGAATCTATTAAAAGTTTTATTGATTCTAGCTAGTCTATCTACTATTGATTCTAGCTGGTCTAGAATCAATAGATTAGAATTCTAGAACCATATGCAGACGTCACATACGAACTAGTGCTATTCTATTGATTCTATTAGAATCAAACAGAAAGTTTGATTCTAGATTCAAATAGATTTGAATCTATTTATTGAATAGTGAAAAAGTCTTTTCCAAAATGACGTCTTGCATGTGACTCATAGAAATAGTAGATAGACTAGCTAGAATCAAAATATTTTGCACAAGGACTTGCATATGAGAATATGCGTATGACTCATAGAAATAGAATGAAACTTTCACTGCTGAATCTATTAAAAGTTTTATTGATTCTAGCTAGTCCATCTACTATTGATTCTAGCTGGTCTAGAATCAATAGTAAGTTTTTAAAATCAATTAGAATACAAGAAAGTTTGATTCTAGCTAGTCTATCTACTATTTCTATGAGTCATATGCAAGACGTCATTTTAGAAAAGACGCGCAGTGGCCGATATTATTGTCTATTTAATAGACCAATATTATCTTGTATATCGGAATAGTAGATAGTTTGATTCTAGCTAGTCTATCTACTATTTCTATGAGTCATATGCAAGACGTCATTTTAGAAAAGACGCGCAGTTGCCGATATTATTGTCTATTTCTACCGATATCATATTCTTGCATATTACTCATAGAAATAGTAGATAGACTAGCTAGAATCAAACTTTCACTGCTGAATCTATTAAAAGTTTTATGATTCTAGCTAGTCTATCTACTATTGATTCTATTGACAATAGGTTATCGAATTTGCTAGAATAGTATCGCGCAAGCCTTCACTAGATATAATTTCACTAGATATAACTTTATGGCGCAAGCCTTCACTAGAAACAGTGAAAGTTTGATTCTAGCTAGTCTATCTACTATTTCAGTTTGATATATAATATCGGCTAGAGAATGGGTTAGTCTATATTGGCCACTGCGCGTCTTTTCTAAAATGACGTCTTGCATCGGCCACTGTGCGTCTTTTCTAAAATGACGTCTTGCATATGACTCATAGAAATAGTAGATAGACTAGCTAGAATCAAACTTTCACTGTTTCTAGTGAAGGCTTGCGGCCTTGTGCAAAATATTTTCCTCTAGGCCTCTAGGTGGCCGATATTCAAATAGATTTAATAGATATTCTAGAACTCTAGAATATAATATCTACTATTGATTCTAGCTGGTCTAGAATCAATAGTAAGTTTTTAAAATCAATTAGATGAAAAGATGAAAAGGATACAGCGAATGACGTCTTGCATATGACTCATAGAAATAGTAGATAGACTAGCTAGAATCAAATTTTCTTGTATTCTAATTGATTTTAAAAACTTACTATTGATTCTAGACCAGCGCAGTGGCCGATATTATTGTCTATTTAATAGGCAATAATATCTTATACAATAAAATCAATTAGAATACAAGAAAGTTTGATTCTAGCTAGTCTATCTACTATTTCTTATCAATTTCTACTATTTCTGTTCGTGGATTTGCTTACTAGGTCAGAGATCTACTCATCTAGATCTCTAGATGAGATCTAGTCTATCTACTATTTCTATGAGTCATATGCAAGACGTCATTTTAGAAAAGACGCGCAGTGGCCGATATTATTGTCTATTTCTACGATATTATTGTCTTGCATATGACTCATAGAAATAGTAGATAGACTAGCTAGAATCAAACTTTCAATGCTGAATCTATTAAAAGTTTTATTAAAGTTTTATTAAACGGGGCGGTGTTCGTGGATTTGCTTACTAGGTCAGAGTTATGGACTTGCATATGAGAATATGCGTATGACTCATAGAAATAGAATCAAACTTTCACTGCTGAATCTATTAAAAGTTTTATTGATTCTAGCTAGTCTATCTACTATTGATTCTAGCTGGTCTAGAATCAATAGATTAGAATTCTAGAACCATATGCAAGACGTCACATACGAACTAGTGCTATTCTATTGATTCTATTAGAATCAAACAGAAAGTTTGATTCTAGATTCAAATAGATTTGAATCTATTTATTGAATAGTGAAAAAGTCTTTTCTAAAATGATGTCTTGCATATGACTCATAGAAATAGTAGATAGACTAGCTAGAATCAAAATATTTTGCAAAAGGACTTGCATATGAGAATATGCGTATGACTCATAGAAATAGAATCAAACTTTCACTGCTGAATCTATTAAAAGTTTTATTGATTCTAGCTAGTCTATCTACTATTGATTCTAGCTGGTCTAGAATCAATAGTAAGTTTTTAAAATCAATTAGAATACAAGAAAGTTTGATTCTAGCTAGTCTATCTACTATTTCTATGAGTCATATGCAAGACGTCATTTTAGAAAAGACGCACAGTGGCCGATATTATTGTCTATTTAATAGACAATAATATCTTGTATATCGGAATAGTAGATAGTTTGATTCTAGCTAGTCTATCTACTATTTCTATGAGTTTTATTTGTCTATTCTAGCTAGTCTATCTACTATTTCTATGAGTCATATGCAAGACGTCATTTTAGAAAAGACGCGCAGTGGCCGATATTATTGTCTATTTCTACCGATATTATATTCTTGCATATTTATTTATTTATTTATTTTCTTTATTTCCCTCAAAAAATGAGGAGTACGCTACAATATAATATAAAGAAAAAACAAGTGATAACACTTACAATCAAAACGTATCAAATATTGATCGAACACTTAAAAAAAAAAAAAAAAAAAAAAAAAAAAAAAAAAAAAAAAAAAAAAAAAAAAAAAAAAAAAAAACTTGCTAAATAGATTAGCCTATAAATCATGAAGAGCCAGAACTGTTACTAAAAAACGGGAATAAATTGTGGCCTAAAAGGCTAATTTTCGCCCTATCTTCAAATGTTTTATATTTTTTCTTTATACAGACTATAGGATCCTTCACATTAAGCTTTAAAACAATCTCAGTGTTACTAAAAGAAAGGGGGAAACAAAGTAAAAATTTACAAAATTTAAAATAAGCAACTTTAGTGGGTGAAAGATCAGAAGGTCTGAAATTTCTGAAGAGGAGGGAAGGGAACAATACGTGAGGCAGAGCAACAGCGCTATACATACGACAAAGGACGTCCCGACGGTAAAGACCCCGAAAACGAATTAAAAGACCAAATGCCTTGCGTAGTTTCATCTGAACATGCTGAACCAGGACTGGTTTGAAATCTCTTTTCGAAGCAGCATAAGGTAATCCCAAATAAGTGACTATTGGCGACGACTGAAAAATAACACCATTGCCGCAATCGAGAGTCGCCCTGACATTATCCTCTAAACAATTTACAACAAAAAACTGACATTTTTCAAAACTGATAGAAAGGCCCAAACCTTTTAAACAATTAATTAAAATATTAAAATTAGAATTAAGACTAGACTTGGACCGGCTTAGAAGGATAATGTCATCAGCATATGCAATGTAAGACAGATTTCGAGATAATGAAACAAACGAGCAGGAAAGAGAATTAAGGGCAGTAGCTAAACAAGAATTGAATATATAAGGAGAAATAATTCCTCCTTGTCTAATTCCTCTACCCACTTGAATTAATTTGGACTGAGATGAAGACGAACTCGGACAGATATGGATCTTTAAACCAGAATACCAAGAGCGAAGGACTCGTATGACAGCTAGGGGCAATCCAGCATATATTAAAGTGAGCAGAGTGGATGCATGAGAAATGTTATCAAAGGCCCCTTTGATATCAATCAAGAGGGCGTATAGCGGTTGACCAGAGATTCTCGCTTCTTCAATAACTTTGCTGAAAGATACATGGGCATGGTCACATCCCAAACCTCTCTTGAAACCAACTTGATTAGAACCAGTGTCAAGAATTTCAAGAAGATCCTTCAAACACAACTCAAACACTTTCCCAATCATAGAACCCCTAGTAATTGGCCTCCAGGAGCTACAAGATGACAAGTCTTTTTTCCCGCTCTTAGGAATAGGCGTAACTACGCCAATATAGAATGACGATGGTACTAAACCAGTAGTTTGAGCCACTAAACCAGCAAGTTTGAGGTGATTAGCAAATAAGCCATCATGATCCTTAGCCGACTGCGCCTTTAACGTTTTGATTGCTCCATGTAACATATCCTCAGAAATCCTGTAATCAGTTGAAAAATTCTTCAACCTTTCATCTAATTGCAACACAACACTGTTAGAATCGTACGAAGTCGACAACTTAGAAAAATAATTTTCCCACTCTTTTAGCGATGGTGTGGAATTAGTATCAAGCATCTTAGTCCGCCTATTGCCTCGGAGAACATTCTAAAGGAGATTTTTGTCCTTGTCGTTATCAATGTTTGAAGAAGCTTCTTCTATGATCAGGTTATTATGACGACGGAGCTCTGCTTGGAATTCAGCTTTTCTCTTTTTCATTAGCAAAAAAACTGCATGCGAGTCTCTTGGCTTACCGAGGGCCCGCCATTCCCAATACGCTTGTTTAGCCGCCTTATTAGAATTTACCAAAAAAGGATTGAGGCTCCAAAAAGGTTTCTGCGCGCCCAATCTTATCCTATTAGTAGGAAAAACTGCCGCAGCACCATACTTTAAGCAATGGATTAATTCAAAATAAAGACAATTAATAGTCAAAGAGGGATTACTATCCATTGAATCCAAACTATCAGGGATATAGACTTTATCAATTAAAGTCCCAACTCTTTCTTGGTAAAGCGGTCTAAAATTTGGATTCCAATCAACCCGATCAAAAAATTTAGGAAGCTTATTACCAGAAAAACGAACTGGTGAAGGACGAGAAGCCAAAAGGGGTATAAGGAACTGAAGCGGCATGTGGTCACTAACGAGGAAATCTTCGATTACAGTAACCACAGGCAAAGGATCACTTGGGTTAGAAGAAAAAACATGATCAATATTAGTTGTACTATCACTCCAATGAATATAAGTAAAATCCTGGGACTTCGGTAAAACAGAAAAATTAGGAAGACAAGAAGATAAAATTGCACCCCTTTCATTTGCTATATTTGGATCACAGTTAAAATCACCTAAAATATAAGTACGCAAATTTGACTGTAAACTAGAGACAAAACGACTAAGATTAAAACAGCATTGAGTAAACGCATCAAAAGAAATATCATCATGGTAATCAGTCGGAAAATAACAATTAATTAAAACTACGTTTGAAAAACTACAAGCTAAAAAATTTGTATCAATTGCTAGAATAGCTGCATTAAGAGACTTGGGTAAAATAGTGGCTAAACCACCGGAGGGACGTCCACCAGTTGGTGTAGCGGGAACAGCAAAAATGTCATGCTCAGTGGACAGACTAGAAAGCAGATTCAACGAATGATCAAGGAGGTGGTGTTCCTGAAGACATAATAACGATGATTTTTCATTCAAAAAACTATGAAGTACAGGTAATTTCCCTAACACACCATTTGAATTAAAGGACGTAATACAAAGTAATACGAGTAATATGAGTCTATATGACTCATAGAAATAGTAGATAGACTAGCTAGAATCAAACTTTCACTGCTGAATCTATTAAAAGTTTTATTGTTTCTAGCTAGTCTATCTACTATTGATTCTATTGACAATAGATTATCGAATTTGCTAGAATAGTATCGCACAAGCCTTCACTAGATATAATTTCACTAGATATAACTTTATGGCGCAAGCCTTTACTAGAAACAGTGAAAGTTTGATTCTAGCTAGTCTATCTACTATTTCTTTTTTTTTTATCTACTATTTCAGTTTGATATATAATATCGGCTAGAGAATGGGTTAGTCTATATCGGCCACTGCGCGTCTTTTCTAAACTGACGTCTTGCATCGGCCACTGCGCGTCTTTTCTAAAATGACGTCTTGCATATGACTCATAGAAATAGTAGATAGACTAGCTAGAATCAAACTTTCACTGTTTCTAGTGAAGGCTTGCGGCCTTGTGCAAAATATTTTCCTCTAGGCCTCTAGGTGGCCGATATTCAAATAGATTTAATAGATATTCTAGAACTCTAGAATATAATATCTACTATTGATTCTAGCTGGTCTAGAATTAATAGTAAGTTTTTAAAATCAATTAGATGAAAAGATGAAAAGGATACAGCGAATGACGTCTTGCATATGACTCATAGAAATAGTAGATAGACTAGCTAGAATCAAACTTTCTTGTATTCTAATTGATTTTAAAAACTTACTATTGATTCTAGACCAGCTAGAATCAATAGTAGATAGACTAGCTAGAATCAATAATTAAATCTATTTGAATGACGAATCAAACTTTCACTGCTGAATCTATTAAATCTATTTGAATCTAGAATCAAACTTTCACTGCTGAATCTATTAAATCTATTTGAATATCGGCCACCTAGAGGCCTAGAGGAAAATGTCCAGAATGAAAGTTTTATAAAATTTTATTTCTATGAGTTTTATTAAACTTTCTTGTATTCCAATTGATTTTAAAAACTTACTATTGATTCTAGACCAGCTAGAATCAATAGTAGATAGACTAGCTAGAATCAATAAAACTTTTAATAGATTCAGCAGTGAAAGTTTGATTCTAGCTAGTCTATCTACTATTTCTATTAGTCATATGCAAGAATATAATATCAGTAGAAATAGACAATAATATCGGCCACTGCGCGTCTTTTCTAAAATGACGTCTTGCATATGACTCCGTTTAATAATTGACTTTTAAAGTCATTAGAAAAAAAAATATAATTTTTTCAGCTATGAATCTAGTAAGCAAGAGTCATATGCAAGACGTCATTTTAGAAAAGACGCGCAGTGGCCGATATTATTGTCTATTTAATAGACAATAATATCTTACACAATAAAATCAATTAGAATACAAGAAAGTTTGATTCTAGCTAGTCTATCTACTATTTCTTATCAATTTATACTATTTCTGTTCGTGGATTTGCTTACTAGGTCAGAGATCTACTCATCTAGATCTCTAGATGAGATCTAGTCTATCTACTATTTCTATGAGTCATATGCAAGACGTCATTTTAGAAAAGACGCGCAGTGGCCGATATTATTGTCTATTTCTACGATATTATTGTCTTGCATATGACTCATAGAAATAGTAGATAGACTAGCTAGAATCAAACTTTCACTGCTGAATCTATTAAAAGTTTTATTGAAGTTTTATTAAACGGGGCGGTGTTCGTGGATTTGCTTACTAGGTCAGAGTTATGGACTTGCATATGAGAATATGCGTATGACTCATAGAAATAGAATCAAACTTTCACTGCTGAATCTATTAAAAGTTTTATTGATTCTAGCTAGTCTATCTACTATGGATTCTAGCTGGTCTAGAATCAATAGATTAGAATTCTAGAACCATATGCAAGACGTCACATACGAACTAGTGCTATTCTATTGATTCTATTAGAATCAAACAGAAAGTTTGATTCTAGATTCAAATAGATTTGAATCTATTTATTGAATAGTGAAAAAGTCTTTTCTAAAATGACGTCTTGCATATGACTCATAGAAATAGTAGATAGACTAGCTAGAATCAAAATATTTTGCACAAGGACTTGCATATGAGAATATGCGTATGACTCATAGAAATAGAATCAAACTTTCACTGCTGAATCTATTAAAAGTTTTATTGATTCTAGCTAGTCTATCTACTATTGATTCTAGCTGGTCTAGAATCAATAGTAAGTTTTTAAAATCAATTAGAATACAAGAAAGTTTGATTCTAGCTAGTCTATCTACTATTTCTATGAGTCATATGCAAGACGTCATTTTAGAAAAGACGCGCAGTGGTCGATATTATTGTCTATTTAATAGACAATAATATCTTGTATATCGGAATAGTAGATAGTTTGATTCTAGCTAGTCTATCTACTATTTCTATGAGTCATATGCAAGACGTCATTTTAGAAAAGACGCGCAGTGGCCGATATTATTGTCTATTTCTACCGATATTATATTCTTGCATATGACTCATAGAAATAGTAGATAGACTAGCTAGAATCAAACTTTCACTGCAGAATCTATTAAAAGTTTTATTGATTCTAGCTAGTCTATCTACTATTGATTCTATTGACAATAGATTATCGAATTTGCTAGAATAGTATCGCGCAAGCCTTCACTAGATATAATTTCACTAGATATAACTTTATGGCGCAAGCCTTCACTAGAAACAGTGAAAGTTTGATTCTAGCTAGTCTATCTACTATTTCAGTTTGATATATAATATCGGCTAGAGAATGGGTTAGTCTATATCGGCCACTGCGCGTCTTTTCTAAAATGACGTCTTGCATCGGCCACTGCGCGTCTTTTCTAAAATGACGTCTTGCATATGACTCATAGAAATAGTAGATAGACTAGCTAGAATCAAACTTTCACTGTTTCTAGTTAAGGCTCTCGGCCTTGTGCAAAATATTTTCCTCTAGGCCTCTAGGTGGCCGATATTCAAATAGATTTAATAGATATTCTAGAACTCTAGAATATAATATCTACTATTGATTCTAGCTGGTCTAGAATCAATAGTAAGTTTTTAAAATCAATTAGATGAAAAGATGAAAAGGATACAGCGAATGACGTCTTGCATATGACTCATAGAAATAGTAGATAGACTAGCTAGAATCAAACTTTCTTGTATTCTAATTGATTTTAAAAACTTACTATTGATTCTAGACCAGCTAGAATCAATAGTAGATAGACTAGCTAGAATCAATAATTAAATCTATTTGAATGACGAATCAAACTTTCACTGCTGAATCTATTAAATCTATTTGAATCTAGAATCAAACTTTCACTGCTGAATCTATTAAATCTATTTGAATATCGGCCACCTAGAGGCCTAGAGGAAAATGTCCAGAATCAAAGTTTTAAAAATTTTTATTTCTATGAGTTTTATTAAACTTTCTTGTATTCTAATTGATTTTAAAAACTTACTATTGATTTTAGACCAGCTAGAATCAATAGTAGATAGACTAGCTAGAATCAATAAAACTTTTAATAGATTCAGCAGTGAAAGTTTGATTCTAGCTAGTCTATCTACTATTTCTATGAGTCATATGCAAGAATATAATATCGGTAGAAATAGACAATAATATCGGCCACTGCGCGTCTTTTCTAAAATGACGTCTTGCATATGACTCCGTTTAATAAATGACTTTTAAAGTCATTAGAAAAAAAATAAAAATTTTTCAGCTATGAATCTAGTAAGCAAGAGTCATATGCAAGACGTCATTTTAGAAAAGACACGCAGTGGCCGATATTATTGTCTATTTAATAGACAATAATATCTTATACAATAAAATCAATTAGAATACAAGAAAGTTTGATTCTAGCTAGTCTATCTACTATTTCTTATCAATTTCTACTATTTCTGTTCGTGGATTTGCTTACTAGGTCAGAGATCTACTCATCTAGATCTCTAGATGAGATCTAGTCTATCTACTATTTCTATGAGTCATATGCAAGACGTCATTTTAGAAAAGACGCGCAGTGGCCGATATTATTGTCTATTTCTACGATATTATTGTCTTGCATATGACTCATAGAAATAGTAGATAGACTAGCTAGAATCAAACTTTCACTGCTGAATCTATTAAAAGCTTTATTGAAGTTTTATTAAACGGGGCGGTGTTCGTGGGTTTGCTTACTAGGTTAGAGTTATGAACTTGCACATGAGAATATGCGTATGACTCATAGAAATAGAATCAAACTTTCACTGCTGAATCTATTAAAAGTTTTATTAATTCTAGCTAGTCTATCTACTATTGATTCTAGCTGGTCTAGAATCAATAGATTAGAATTCTAGAACCATATGCAAGACGTCACATACGAACTAGTGCTATTCTATTGATTCTATTAGAATCAAACAAAAAGTTTGATTCTAGATTCAAATAGATTTGAATCTATTTATTCAATAGTGAAAAAGTCTTTTCTAAAATGACGTCTTGCATATGACTCATAGAAATAGTAGATAGACTAGCTAGAACCAAAATATTTTGCACAAGGACTTGCATATGAGAATATGCGTATGACTCATAGAAATAGAATCAAACTTTCACTGCTGAATCTATTAAAAGTTTTATTGATTCTAGCTAGTCTATCTACTATTGATTCTAGCTGGTCTAGAATTAATAGTAAGTTTTTAAAATCAATTAGAATACAAGAAAGTTTGATTCTAGCTAGTCTATCTACTATTTCTAGGAGTCATATGCAAGACGTCATTTTAGAAAAGACGCGCAGTGGCCGATATTATTTTCTATTTAATAGACAATAATATCTTGTACATCGGAATAGTAGATAGTTTGATTCTAGCTAGTCTATCTACTATTTCTATGAGTTTTATTTGTCTATTCTAGCTAGTCTATCTACTATTTCTATGAGTCATATGCAAGACGTCATTTTAGAAAAGACGCGCAGTGGCCGATATTATTGTCTATTTCTACCGATATTATATTCTTGCATATGACTCATAGAAATAGTAGATAGACTAGCTAGAATCGAACTTTCACTGCTGAATCTATTAAAAGTTTTATTGATTCTAGCTAGTCTATCTACTATTGATTCTATTGACAATAGATTATCGAATTTGCTAGAATAGTATCGCGCAAGCCTTCACTAGATATAATTTCACTAGATATGACTTTATGGTGCAAGCCTTCACTAGAAACAGTGAAAGTTTGATTCTAGCTTGTCTATCTACTATTTCAGTTGTATATATAATATCGGCTAGAGAATGGGTTAGTCTATATCGGCCACTGCGCGTCTTTTCTAAATGACGTCTTGCATCGGCCACTGCGCGTCTTTTCTAAAATGACGTCTTGCATATGACTCATAGAAATAGTAGATAGACTAGCTAGAATCAAACTTTCACTGTTTCTAGTGAAGGCTTGCGGCCTTGTGCAAAATATTTTCCTCTAGGCCTCTAGGTGGCCGATATTCAAATAGATTTAATAGATATTCTAGAACTCTAGAATATAATATCTACTATTGATTCTAGCTGGTCTAGAATCAATAGTAAGTTTTTAAAATCAATTAGATGAAAAGATGAAAAGGATACAGCGAATGACGTCTTGCATATGACTCATAGAAATAGTAGATAGACTAGCTAGAATCAAACTTTCTTGTATTCTAATTGATTTTAAAAACTTACTATTGATTCTAGACCAGCTAGAATCAATAGTAGATAGACTAGCTAGAATCAAAAATTAAATCTTTTTGAATGACGAATCAAACTTTCACTGCTGAATCTATTAAATCTATTTGAATCTAGAATCAAACTTTCACTGCTGAATCTATTAAATCTATTTGAATATCGGCCACCTAGAGGCCTAGAGGAAAATGTCCAGAATCAAAGTTTTATAAAATTTTATTTCTATGAGTCTTATTAAACTTTCTTGTATTCTAATTGATTTTAAAAACTTACTATTGATTCTAGACCAGTTAGAATCAATAGTAGATAGACTAGCTAGAATCAATAAAACTTTTAATAGATTCAGCAGTGAAAGTTTGATTCTAGCTAGTCTATCTACTATTTCTATGAGTCATATGCAAGAATATAATATCGGTAGAAATAGACAATAATATCGGCCACTGCGCGTCTTTTCTAAAATGACGTCTTGCATATGACTCCGTTTAATAAATGACTTTTAAAGTCATTAGAAAAAAAAAAAAATTTTCAGCTATGAATCTAGTAAGCAAGACTCATATGCAAGACGTCATTTTAGAAAAGACGCGCAGTGGCCGATATTATTGTCTATTTAATAGACAATAATATCTTATACAATAAAATCAATTAGAATACAATTCTTGTATATTCTTGCATATAACTCATAGAAATAGTAGATAGATTAGCTAGAATCAAACTTTTACTGCTGAATCTATTAAAAGTTTTATTGACTCTAGCTAGTCTATCTACTATTGATTCTATCGACAAAAGATTATCGAATTTTCTAGAATAGTATCGCGCAAGCCTTCACTAGATATAATTTCACTAGATATAACTTTATGGGGCAAGCCTTCACTAGAAACAGTGAAAGTTTGATTCTAGCTAGTCTATCTACTATTTCAGTTTGATATATAATATCGGCTAGAGAATGGGTTAGTCTATATCGGCCACTGCGCGTCTTTTCTAAAATGACGTCTTGCATCGGCCACTGCGCGTCTTTTCTAAAATGACGTCTTGCATATGACTCATAGAAATAGTAGATAGACTAGCTAGAATCAAACTTTCACTGTTTCTAGTGAAGGCTTGCGGCCTTGTGCAAAATATTTTCCTCTAGGCCTCTAGGTGGCCGATATTCAAATAGATTTAATAGATATTCTAGAACTCTAGAATATAATATCTACTATTGATTCTAGCTGGTCTAGAATCAATAGTAAGTTTTTAAAATCAATTAGATGAAAAGATGAAAAGGATACAGCGAATGACGTCTTGCATATGACTCATAGAAATAGTAGATAGACTAGCTAGAATCAAACTTTCTTGTATTCTAATTGATTTTAAAAACTTACTATTGATTCTAGACCAGCTTCTTATCAATTTCTACTAAATTTCTATTTCTACTTCTTATCAATTTCTACTATTTCTGTTCGTGGATTTGCTTACTAGGTCCGAGATCTACTCATCTAGATCTCTAGATGAGATCTAGTCTATCTACTATTTCTATGAGTCATATGCAAGACGTAATTTTAGAAAAGACGCGCAGTGGCCGATATTATTGTGTATTTCTACGATATTATTGTCTTGCATATGACTCATAGAAATAGTAGATAGACTAGCTAGAATCAAACTTTCACTGCTGAATCTATTAAAAGTTTTATTGAAGTTTTATTAAACGGGGCGGTGTTCGTGGATTTGCTTACTAGGTCAGAGTTATGGACTTGCATATGAGAATATGCGTATGACTCATAGAAATAGAATCAAACTTTCACTGGTGAATCTATTAAAAGTTTTATTGATTCTAGCTAGTCTATCTACTATTGATTCTAGCTGGTCTAGAATCAATAGATTAGAATTCTAGAACCATATGCAAGACGTCACATATGAACTAGTGCTATTCTATTGATTCTATTAGAATCAAACAGAAAGTTTGATTCTAGATTCAAATAGATTTGAATCTATTTATTGAATAGTAAAAAAGTCTTTTCTAAAATGACGTCTTGCATATGACTCATAGAAATAGTAGATAGACTAGCTAGAATCAAAATATTTTGCACAAGGACTTGCATATGAGAATATGCGTATGACTCATAGAAATAGAATCAAACTTTCACTGCTGAATCTATTAAAAGTTTTATTGATTCTAGCTAGTCTATCTACTATTGATTCTAGCTGGTCTAGAATCAATAGTAAGTTTTTAAAATCAATTAGAATACAAGAAAGTTTGATTCTAGCTAGTCTATCTACTATTTCTATGAGTCATATGCAAGACGTCATTTTAGAAAAGACGTGCAGTGGCCGATTTTATTGTCTATTTAATAGACAATAATATCTTGTATATCGGAATAGTAGATAGTTTGATTCTAGCTAGTCTATCTACTATTTCTATGAGTTTTATTTGTCTATTCTAGCTAGTCTATCTACTATTTCTATGAGTCATATGCAAGACGTCATTTTAGAAAAGACGCGCAGTGGCCGATATTATTGTCTATTTCTACCGATATTATATTCTTGCATATGGCTCATAGAAATAGTAGATAGACTAGCTAGAATCAAACTTTCACTGCTGAATCTATTAAAAGTTTTATTGATTCTAGCTAGTCTATCTACTATTGATTCTATTGAGAATAGATTATCGAATTTGCTAGAATAGTATCGCGCAAGCCTTCACTAGATATAATTTCACTAGATATAACTTTATGGCGCAAGCCTTCACTAGAAACAGTGAAAGTTTGATTCTAGCTAGTCTATGTACTATTTCAGTTTGATATATAATATCGGCTAGAGAATGGGTTAGTCTATATCGGCCACTGCGCGTCTTTTCTAAAATGACGTCTTGCATCGGCCACTGCGCGTCTTTTCTAAAATGACGTCTTGCATATGACTGATAGAAATAGTAGATAGACTAGCTAGAATCAAACTTTCACTGTTTCTAGTGAAGGCTTGCGGCCTTGTGCAAAATATTTACCTCTAGGCCTCTAGGTGGCCGATATTCAAATAGATTTAATAGATATTCTAGAACTCTAGAATATAATATCTACTATTGATTCTAGCTGGTCTAGAATCAATAGTAAGTTTTTAAAATCAATTAGATGAAAAGATGAAAAGGATACAGCGAATGACGTCTTGCATATGACTCATAGAAATAGTAGATAGACTAGCTAGAATCAAACTTTCTTGTATTCTAATTGATTTTAAAAACTTACTATTGATTCTAGACCAGCTAGAATCAATAGTAGATAGACTAGCTAGAATCAATAATTAAATCTATTTGAATGACGAATCAAACTTTCACTGCTGAATCTATTAAATCTATTTGAATCTAGAATCAAACTTTCACTGCTGAATCTATTAAATCTATTTGAATATCGGCCACCTAGAGGCCTAGAGGAAAATGTCCAGAATCAAAGTTTTATAAAATTTTATTTCTATGAGTTTTATTAAACTTTCTTGTATTCTAATTGATTTTAAAAACTTACTATTGATTCTAGACCAGCTAGAATCAATAGTAGATAGACTAGCTAGAATCAATAAAACTTTTAATAGATTCAGCAGTGAAAGTTTGATTCTAGCTAGTCTATCTACTATTTCAGTTTGATATATAATATTGGCTAGAGAATGGGTTAGTCTATATCGGCCACTGCACGTCTTTTCTAAAATGACGTCTTGCATCGGCCACTGCGCGTCTTTTCTAAAATGACGTCTTGCATATGACTCATAGAAATAGTAGATAGACTAGCTAGAATCAAACTTTCACTGTTTCTAGTGAAGGCTTGCGGCTTTGTGCAAAATATTTTCCTCTAGGCCTCTAGGTGGCCGATATTCAAATAGATTTGATAGATATTCAAGAGCTCTAGAATATAATATCTACTATTGATTCTAGCTGGTCTAGAATCAATAGTAAGTTTTTAAAATCAATTAGATGAAAAGATGAAAAGGATACAGCGAATGACGTCTTGCATATGACTCATAGAAATAGTAGATAGACTAGCTAGAATCAAACTTTCTTGTATTCTAATTGATTTTAAAAACTTACTATTGATTCTAGACCAGCTTCTTATCAATTTCTACTAAATTTCTATTTCTACTTCTTATCAATTTCTACTATTTCTGTTCGTGGATTTGCTTACTAGGTCCGAGATCTACTCATCTAGATCTCTAGATGAGATCTAGTCTATCTACTATTTCTATGAGTCATATGCAAGACGTCATTTTAGAAAAGACGCGCAGTGGCCGATATTATTGTGTATTTCTACGATATTATTGTCTTGCATATGACTCATAGAAATAGTAGATAGACTAGCTAGAATCAAACTTTCACTGCTGAATCTATTAAAAGTTTTATTGAAGTTTTATTAAACGGGGCGGTGTTCGTGGATTTGCTTACTAGGTCAGAGTTATGGACTTGCATATGAGAATATGCGTATGACTCATAGAAATAGAATCAAATTTTCACTGCTGAATCTATTAAAAGTTTTATTGATTCTAGCTAGTCTATCTACTATTGATTCTAGCTGGTCTAGAATCAATAGATTAGAATTCTAGAACCATATGCAAGACGTCACATATGAACTAGTGCTATTCTATTGATTCTATTAGAATCAAACAGAAAGTTTGATTCTAGATTCAAATAGATTTGAATCTATTTATTGAATAGTAAAAAAGTCTTTTCTAAAATGACGTCTTGCATATGACTCATAGAAATAGTAGATAGACTAGCTAGAATCAAAATATTTTGCACAAGGACTTGCATATGAGAATATGCGTATGACTCATAGAAATAGAATCAAACTTTCACTGCTGAATCTATAAAAGTTTTATTGATTCTAGCTAGTCTATCTACTATTGATTCTAGCTGGTCTAGAATCAATAGTAAGTTTTAAAATCAATTAGAATACAAGAATGTTTGATTCTAGCTAGTATATCTACTATTTCTATGAGTCATATGCAAGACGTCATTTTAGAAAAGACGCGCAGTGGCCGATATTATTGTCTATTTAATAGACAATAATATCTTGTATATCGGAATAGTAGATAGTTTGATTCTAGCTTGTCTATCTACTATTTCTATGAGTTTTATTTGTCTATTCTAGCTAGTCTATCTACTATTTCTATGAGTCATATGCAAGACGTCATTTTAGAAAAGACGCGCAGTGGCCGATATTATTGTCTATTTATACCGATATTATATTCTTGCATATGACTCATAGAAATAGTAGATAGACTAACTAGAATCAAACTTTCACTGCTGAATCTATTAAAAGTTTTATTGATTCTAGCTAGTCTATCTACTATTGATTCTATTGACAATAGATTATCGAATTTGCTAGAATAGTATCGTGCAAGCCTTCACTAGATATAATTTCACTAGATATAACTTTATGGCGCAAGCCTTCACTAGAAACAGTAAAAGTTTGATTCTAGCTAGTCTATCTACTATTTCAGTTTGATATATAATATCGGCTAGAGAATGGGTTAGTCTATATCGGCCACTGCGCGTCTTTTCTAAAATGACGTCTTGCATCGGCCACTGCGCGTCTTTTCTAAAATGACGTCTTGCATATGACTCATAGAAATAGTAGATAGACTAGCTAGAATCAAACTTTCACACTTTTTTTTGAACGGAAGTCATGGCCAATTGACGAAAAAAGCCAAGACAAATTGTCCAGGTTAATTTTACCCCTTGGATGGCCGTTGTTACTGTCTCCCATTTATGCTCCATGCAAACGTGTCTTTTTACAATGACGAACTAGAGTCGTACCGGTTGGAGGTTCTCGCTGGGGAACAATCGCAGGTTGACTACAAGTTGACTTGGATGAAAATTTTCCTCTCATGCATATCACTCCACAATGCTGAACTAGAGTCAACCTGTTGAGGGTCTAACGTGTTAATTCACGGCGAGTGAGACAATATATTGTAAAATTTGACAATGAATATAAATGGAAATAGAAGTCCAATTCAAAGCCTACAAGGGCCTCCTACAATTTGCCTCGACTCTTATACAAGTGAACTTGCATTTATACACCAAGAGATTTGGGCCAGAAACAAAAAATTCAACTGTCTGTAATTCAACGATATTATTGTCTTGCATATGACTCATAGGAATAGTAGATAGACGAGCTAGAATCAAACTTTCACTGCTGAATCTATTAAAAGTTTTATTGAAGTTTTATTAAACGGGGCGGTGTTCGTGGATTTGCTTACTAGGTCAGAGTTATGGACTTGCATATGAGAATATGCGTATGACTCATAGAAATAGAATCAAACTTTCACTGCTGAATCTATTAAAAGTTTTATTGATTCTAGCTAGTCTATCTACTATTGATTCTAGCTGGTCTAGAATCAATAGATTAGAATTCTAGAACCATATGCAAGACGTCACATACGAACTAGTGCTATTCTATTGATTCTATTAGAATCAAACAGAAAGTTTGATTCTAGATTCAAATAGATTTGAATCTATTTATTGAATAGTGAAAAAGTCTTCACTAGTTTTCACTGTTTCTAGTGAAGGCTTGCGGCCTTGTGCAAAATATTTTCCTCTAGGCCTCTAGGTGGCCGATATTCAAATAGATTTAATAGATATTCTAGAACTCTAGAATATAATATCTACTATTGATTCTAGCTGGTATAAAATCAATAGTAAGTTTTTAAAATCAATTAGATGAAAAGATGAAAAGGATACAGCGAATGACGTCTTGCATATGACTCATAGAAATAGTAGATAGATTAGCTAGAATCAAACTTTCTTGTATTCTAATTTATTTTAAAAACTTACTATTGATTCTAGACCAGCTAGAATCAATAGTAGATAGACTAGCTAGAATCAATAATTAAATCTATTTGAATGACGAATCAAACTTTCACTGCTGAATCTATCAAATCTATTTGAATCTAGAATCAAACTTTCACTGCTGAATCTATTAAATCTATTTGAATATCGGCCACCTAGAGGCCCAGAGGCAAATGTCCAGAATCAAAGTTTTATAAAATTTTATTTCTATGAGTTTTATTAAACTTTTTTGTATTCTAATTGATTTTAAAAACTTACTATTGATTCTAGGCCAGCTAGAATCAATAGTAGATAGACTAGCTAGAATCAATAAAACTTTTAATAGATTCAGCAGTGAAAGTTTGATTCTAGCTAGTCTATCTACTATTTCTATGAGTCATATGTAAGAATATAATATCGGTAGAAATAGACAATAATATCGGCCACTGCGCGTCTTTTCTAAAATGACGTCTTGCATATGACTCGGTTTAATAAATGACTTTTAAAGTCATTAGAAAAAAAAATAAAATTTTTTCAGCTATGAATCTAGTAAGCAAGAGTCATATGCAAGACGTCATTTTAGAAAAGACGTGCAGTGGCCGATATTATTGTCTATTCAATAGACAAATCCAATTTTATTTCTTTGAGTTTTATTAAACTTTCTTGTATTCTAATTGATTTTAAAAACTTACTATTGGTTCTAGACCAGCTAGAATCAATAGTAGATAGACTAGCTAGAATCAATAAAACTTTTAATAGATTCAGCAGTGAAAGTTTGATTCTAGCTAGTCTATCTACTATTTCTATGAGTCATATGCAAGAATATAATATCGGTAGAAATAGACAATAATATCGGCCACTGTCTACTATTTCTATGAGTCATATGCAAGACGTCATTTTAGAAAAGACGCGCAGTGGCCGATGCAAGACGTCATTTTAGAAAAGACGCGCAATGGCCGATATAGACTAACCCATTCTCTAGCCGATATTATATATCAAACTGAAATAGTAGATAGACTAGCTAGAATCAAACTTTCACTGTTTCTAGTGAAGGCTTGCGCCATAAAGTTATATCTAGTGAAATTATATCTAGTGAAGGCTTGCGCGATACTATTCTAGCAAATTCGATAATCTATTGTCAATAGAATCAATAGTAGATAGACTAGCTAGAATCAATAAAACTTTTAATAGATTCAGCAGTGAAAGTTTGATTCTAGCTAGTCTATCTACTTTTTCTATGAGTCATATGCAAGAATATAATATCGGTAGAAATAGACAATAATATCGGCCACTGCGCGTCTTTTCTAAAATGACGTCTTGCATATGACTCGGTTTAATAAATGACTTTTAAAGTCATTAGAAAAAAAAATAAATTTTTTCAGCTATGAATCTAGTAAGCAAGAGTCATATGCAAGACGTCATTTTAGAAAAGACGCGCAGTGGCAGATATTATTGTCTATTTAATAGACAATAATATCTTATACAATAAAATCAATTAGAATACAAGAAAGTTTGATTCTAGCTAGTCTATCTACTATTTCTTATCAATTTCTACTATTTCTGTTCGTGGATTTGCTTACTAGGTCAGAGATCTACTCATCTAGATCTCTAGATGAGATCTAGTCTATCTACTATTTCTATGAGTCATATGCAAGACGTCATTTTAGAAAAGACGCGCAGTGGCCGATATTATTGTCTATTTCTACGATATTATTGTCTTGCATATGACTCATAGAAATAGTAGATAGAATCAAACTTTCACTGCTGAATCTATTAAAAGTTTTATTGAAGTTTTATTAAACGGGGCGGTGTTCGTGGATTTGCTTACTAGGTCAGAGTTATGGACTTGCATATGAGAATATGCGTATGACTCATAGAAATAGAATCAAACTTTCACTGCTGAATCTATTAAAAGTTTTATTGATTCTAGCTAGTGTATCTACTATTGATTCTAGCTGGTCTAGAATCAATAGATTAGAATTCTAAAACCATATGCAAGACGTCACATACGAACTAGTGCTATTCTATTGATTCTATTAGAATCAAACAGAAAGTTTGATTCTAGATTCAAATCGATTTGAATCTATTTATTGAATAGTGAAAAAGTCTTTTCTAAAATGACGTCTTGCATATGACTCATAGAAGTAGTAGATAGACTAGCTAGAATCAAAATATTTTGCACAAGGACTTGCATATGAGAATATGCGTATGACTCATAGAAATAGAATCAAACTTTCACTGCTGAATCTATTAAAAGTTTTATTGATTCTAGCTAGTCTATCTACTATTGATTCTAGCTGGTCTAGAATCAATAGTAAGTTTTTAAAATCAATTAGAATACAAGAAAGTTTGATTCTAGCTAGTCTATCTACTATTTCTATGAGTCATGTGCAAGACGTCATTTTAGAAAAGACGCGCAGTGGCCGATATTATTGTCTATTTAATAGACAATAATATCTTGTATATCGGAATAGTAGATAGTTTGATTCTAGCTAGTCTATCTACTATTTCTATTAGTTTTATTTGTCTATTCTAGCTAGTCTATCTACTATTTCTATGAGTCATATGCAAGACGTCATTTTAGAAAAGACGCGCAGTGGCCGATATTATTGTCTATATCTACCGATATTATATTCTTGCATATGACTCATAGAAATAGTAGATACACTAGCTAGAATCAAACTTTCACTGCTGAATCTATTAAAAGTTTTATTGATTCTAGCTAGTCTATCTACTATTGATTCTATTGACAATAGATTATCGAATTTTCTAGAATAGTATCGCGCAAGCCTTCACTAGATATAATTTCACTAGATATAACTTTATGGCGCAAGCCTTCACTAGAAACAGTGAAAGTTTGATTCTAGCTAGTCTATCTACTATTTCAGTTTGATATATAATATCGGCTAGAGAATGGGTTAGTCTATATCGGCCACTGCGCGTCTTTTCTAAAATGACGTCTTGCATCGGCCACTGCGCGTCTTTTCTAAAATGACGTCTTGCATATGACTCATAGAAATAGTAGATAGACTAGCTAGAATCAAACTTTCACTGTTTCTAGTGAAGGCTTGCGGCCTTGTGCAAAATATTTTCCTCTAGGCCTCTAGGTGGCCGATATTCAAATAGATTTAATAGATATTCTAGAACTCTAGAATATAATATCTACTATTGATTCTAGCTGGTCTAGAATCAATAGTAAGTTTTTAAAATCAATTAGATGAAAAGATGAAAAGGATACAGCGAATGACGTCTTGCATATGACTCATAGAAATAGTAGATAGACTAGCTAGAATCAAACTTTCTTGTATTCTAATTGATTTTAAAAACTTACTATTGATTCTAGACCAGCTAGAATCAATAGTAGATAGACTAGCTAGAATCAATAATTAAATCTATTTGAATGACGAATCAAACTTTCACTGCTGAATCTATTAAATCTATTTGAATCTAGAATCAAACTTTCACTGCTGAATCTATTAAATCTATTTGAATATCGGCCACCTAGAGGCCTAGAGGAAAATGTCCAGAATCAAAGTTTTATAAAATTTTATTTCTATGAGTTTTATTAAACTTTCTTGTATTCTAATTGATTTTAAAAACTTACTATTGATTCTAGACTAGCTAGAATCAATAGTAGATAGACTAGCTAGAATCAATAAAACTTTTAATAGATTCAGCAGTGAAAGTTTGATTCTAGCTAGTCTATCTACTATTTCTATGAGTCATATGCAAGAATATAATATCGGTAGAAATAGACAATAATATCGGCCACTGCGCGTCTTTTCTAAAATGACGTCTTGCATATGACTCCGTTTAATAAATGACTTTTAAAGTCATTAGGAAAAAAAAAAAATTTTCAGCTATGAATCTAGTAAGCAAGAGTCATATGCAAGACGTCATTTTAGAAAAGACGCGCAGTGGCCGATATTATTGTCTATTTAATAGACAATAATATCTTATACAATAAAATCAATTAGAATACAAGAAAGTTTGATTCTAGCTAGTCTATCTACTATTTCTTATCAATTTCTACTATTTCTGTTCGTGGATTTGCTTACTAGGTCAGAGATCTACTCATCTAGATCTCTGATTTGAGATCTAGTCTATCTAATATTTCTATGAGTCATATGCAAGACGTCATTTTAGAAAAGACGCACAGTGGCCGATATTTTTGTCTATTTCTACGATATTATTGTCTTGCATATGACTCATAGGAATAGTAGATAGACTAGCTAGAATCAAACTTTCACTGCTGAATCTATTAAAAGTTTTATTGAAGTTTTATTAAACGGGGCGGTGTTCGTGGATTTGCTTACTAGGTCAGAGTTATGGACTTGCATATGAGAATATGCGTATGACTCATAGAAATAGAATCAAACTTTCACTGCTGAATCTATTAAAAGTTTTATTGATTCTAGCTAGTCTATCTACTATTGATTCTAGCTGGTCTAGAATCAATAGATTAGAATTCTAGAACCATATGCAAGACGTCACATACGAACTAGTGCTATTCTATTGATTCTATTAGAATCAAACAGAAAGTTTGATTCTAGATTCAAATAGATTTGAATCTATTTATTGAATAGTGAAAAAGTCTTTTCTAAAATGACGTCTTGCATATGACTCATAAAAATAGTAGATAGACTAGCTAGAATCAAAATATTTTGCACAAGGACTTGCATATGAGAATATGCGTATGACTCATAGAAATAGAATCAAACTTTCACTGCTGAATCTATTAAAAGTTTTATTGATTCTAGCTAGTCTATCTACTATTGATTCTAGCTGGTCTAGAATCAATACTAAGTTTTTGAAATCAATTAGAATACAAGAAAGTTTGATTCTAGCTAGTCTATCTACTATTTCTATGAGTCATATGCAAGACGTCATTTTAGAAAAGACGCGCAGTGGCCGATATTATTGTCTATTTAATAGACAATAATATCTTGTATATCGGAATAGTAGATAGTTTGATTCTAGCTAGTCTATCTACTATTTCTATGAGTTTTATTTGTCTATTCTAGCTAGTCTATCTACTATTTCTATAAGTCATATGCAAGACGTCATTTTAGAAAAGAC